>NW_014577499.1:218933-229494 GCF_000485595.1 Priapulus caudatus
TGACTATATACTACTCCTGGGGCGAACTCTAATCGTGAAAGCTCTTCTTTCTCCTAATAACTAACTTCGATGATCTATTATTTATTTCCATAATTGGTCATATAATCTGTGGATGCAAAAGACCAACCTTGGATTATAATCAATCATGACATCACGTGTTAACCATTTGCTTACCTTGCTGCTTAAATTTGCAGGAGAAATCCGCAAAGAAATGAGGGAAGAGATCGGGAGAGGTTTCCCGGCAGACGCTACGCACGAACTCGCTCGGGGAGAAAGGTGAAAGGAAGAGGTTCCCGGGTATGTTGCCTCCATTATTAAGTGCACATCTTTCATGCATGTGTGGTAATTTTCCTATAGCATTCACATTACTTGCTTGAGGTGATCCCAGACTGTCTGGCTGAATTAATATATATTAAGTCGGCTGCGCATTCGGTTGATGTGTCTGCGTCTATGACTGTGGTAATACTGTGCCAGACATGCAAGTGACAACACACATCTGGTAATTGATGCTCATTGTAGGGTTAGACTTGGTCAATACTCGGGCATTACGAGTTGGTTGTTTCAACTCTGTCAGTAAGAAGTAGTGAGGTTGTTACAACGTTGTTCTGTTGGTGAGGTGGTAGTGTTTATGGTCATTGCAGCGCTATAGAACGCCCTCTAGAAGTCGTTCTCGGAGTTACACGCCGCCACACTGGCGGCAGGCGGAACAGCGCACAATCAAGATAGACGAATACCTCGAGGAGATGAAGAGACTCAAGGCAAACGAGGAGGAGCGAGAGGAGAGGCACAAGCGCATGACAGAGATGAGGGAGAAGCAGAAGGAAGCGGCTGCAGCAGAGATACCCCTGCAGGATGCTGAAGGCAAGCGTGAGCACCACAGGTGAGCAATGTGAAAATGCTTGGCAGGACTCCCTGATGGCAAGGGGCAAGCTAGGAGAAGGGGTGAGCTAGGGGTAGAGGCAAGATGTGACATGGGGTAAGCTAGGGGTAGAGGCAAGATGTGACATGGGGGAAGCTAGGGGTAGAGGCAAGATGTGATATGGGGGAAGCTAGGGGTAGAGGCAGGATGTGATATGGGGGAAGCTAGGGGTAGAGGCAAGATGTGACATGGGGGAAGCTAGGGGTAGAGGCAAGATGTGATATGGGAGAAGCTAGGAGAAGGGGTAAGCTAGGGGTAGAGACAAGATGTGACATGGGGGAAGCTAGGAGAAGGGGGAAGCTAGGGGTAGAGGCATGATGTGACATGGGGGAAGCTAGGAGAAGGGGTGAGCTAGGGGTAGAGGCAAGATGTGACATGGGGGAAGCTAGGGGTAGAGGCATGATGTGACATGGGGGAAGCTAGGGGTAGAGGCAAGATGTGATATGGGGGAAGCTAGGGGTAGAGGCAAGATGTGACATGGGGGAAGCTAGGGGTAGAGGCAAGATGTGATATGGCGGAAGCTAGGGGTAGAGACAAGATGTGATATGGGGGAAGCTAGGAGAAGGGGTAAGCTAGGGTTAGAGGCATGATGTGATATGGGGGAAGCTAGGAGAAGGGGTAAGCTAGAGTACATGGGGAAACCAAGGCAAGGGATAAGCTAGGAGAAGGGGCAAGCTAGGGGAAGGGGCAAGATGTGGCAAGGTGCATACTGGAGTGAGAAGCAATTTAGAGAAAACAGCTACCTGGTAACCTGACCAAGGGGCAAGCTGGGGCAAGCAGGGTAGACGAGTGCAGCAGAGGAGAGGTTCCACATGACAGTCTTGTGATGACACTTTCGGAGAAGACATGAAAACCATCGTCATAACAGCTGTGTTACTTTCCCATTCACAGGAAGAGGGATGAAGAGAGAGGCGGACACATGGAGAGGGAGAATCCAGGAGAGAATCGCAGGAATCAACCGGAGCAGGAAGTCACAGTCGTCGACGGCAACCGTCACGTCGCCGCTAGCGACGGGAGAGCGAGACGCCACCGGCCCGAGCGAGACGAGCATGCAGGCGATGACGGCACCAGGGGGCGCCAGAGACACCGGCGACGCCGCGACTCGAGCCGTGATCGTGACGATCGAGAGAGAGCAGCGGCGGTGGAGGGTGACGACGAGATAGAGACGAACCGCGACGGCAAGCATCGACATAAACACAGGAGGCGCCACCGCAGCAGCAACGACGGCGTTGAACCCGGCCGTGGCGATGAGGCGCCTCGTCTGCTCTCACAGGTTTACTCCGTGCCGTCGGGCAAAGCCAGCGAAGAACTGCCGCTGCTAGATGCCGCCGCCGCCGCCGGCAGCAGCAACATCCCCATGCCCAAGGACGCGTCGGCCATGTGGTGCAGCAGCAAGGACAACGAGACGATCCCCGGCCTGGTAGACACGGCGATGGAGGAGGGCGAGGAGGAGGAGGAGGCGGCGGCGACAGCGGGCAAAGACGACGCCATCAATCAGTCGCCGCGGAAAGAAGCGGACACATCGCCGCGAGACCGTCCACGCTCCTCCGCCAGTCGCTCGCGTTCCAAGTCGCCTGTTCGCAAAAGGTCACGGCGGCAGAGCCACTCGCGAAGGTCGTGCTCCGTCAGCAGGCACCGCAAGGGATCAAGGTCACGATCAAGGTCGAGAGATCCCAAAAGGTCGCGTTCCGGGTCGTCTCCAAGGCGGAGGATGTCGCACGACTCGCGACGGCGTGGGTCACATTCAAGGGAAGATGCGCATCGCTCCAGGCGAGCACACAGGAGCAAGCAGTAGCTGTCACGCTACATCGCAGATGGCTGTATCGGCTGTCCAGACATGTCTGTATGTCAGGACTCGTGTAGTGACGTGCAACGTTTTTTTACAGGCACATCTGTGCCGACGTAAACAGAATTCTCATGTCTTGATGATCATTTCTTCCGCTGTCTGCTACGTTGATTTTGGAGAAATCTGGTTTATAAATATTTTTGGCATGTATATGTACCCAGAGGTTAGTTACTATGAATTTTTTCTTTGAACCGAGGCAGAGTTGGTAAACATGCAAGTATAGGAGTCGATTCATTTAAAAGCAGAGCACTTGTAAGTGAATATAAACGAGCAAAAATAAGTGCATACTTGTGCACGGTATGCAGCAGGCAATGTGGAATGAAAATTTTGACTCGCATATAATACACGTATACTGTAATTAATAGTTGATATAGTTAGTTGATTATAATAGTTGATGGACGTTTGGAACGTATATTTTACAGGTATAAATTGTTAACAAATGTCAAAGCATTAATATGTGAGAAATGGATTAATTTTAAATGTTGAATGCATTCATTAAATGTTAGATTAGTAGTCATTGTGGGTACAATTATATTTGAGAAGTTGATTGCCGTTAGTTTGCTTGTAATCCTCATTAAATAGCTTAACTTGTAGCACCGACATGTATGCGTGTATGTAGTACTGCTAAATACATTTATTTGAAACATTGTAAAAAAACAACCGTAATTGTCATGTAGTTTTAATTTGTCATAGTGTGGTTTTGTAGCTCGATGCTCACTTCACTGACCTACCACCTTGAATTGAGGGGGCGGGGTACAATAGAAATACAAGAAGCAATTATTGTTACAATAAACGAAATCAATCGATACCGTTTACTCCATTTTTTTCACAGATAAAGAATCTATTGTTTAATGTTTATCATTCAAACAAACTAGAATCGCTATACATTTGTAATGTTTTCTACAGGTATAATTTAGATTAGCTCTGAAACAAGTTTTAATTTAACTGAACAGAATTGCCTCTGTTCATTGGAATGCAAATGTGAACAAAAATCATCTTACACAAGTAAAAGATGCTAATCTAACAATAAAAAATCATCATTAAACATAAAACTGTGAAATTGAAAGTAAGATCAGCCACTACATTATTGCCACTACTATATAAACAACCTAAATTTAAAGTTGAAATCATTTATGAAACAAAGAATTCAAGAGAATCGATGAATCGTAAATCTACTTGTAATACTGCAACATTCATGGTATTCAGGCAACTGCGACGATCATTACAGACTAAGTGGTAATGCAGTCCCTCCCACTTCAGCGGCCACGCCCATGGCCACGCCCATGGCCGGCTACTTGTCGGTTCAGATTAGACAACATAATGGAAAGAAAATCAGGTAAATACTCTGAACAGACAAAAGGATTTGCTCCAATTTAGGACACTATATACCTCCACACACTGGAAGTAATTTTTCTTCTAAAATAATGAACACTGAACACGTATCAAACAAGACATACCTGTGAACTTTAATCACTATTAGAAATCAATGAAATCGTGCGTCCCATCACCAGCCTTACCCAAAACCAGCCTTACCCAGCCTTCCGCCACACTTAAGAGTACCATGCATCCGATCTAAACAGTCTATAGTTGTCCATTTTGATTCTGGGATCTTATTTTCTGCTTACACTTTATTTCAATGGGAAACCTCATTTATAATTACTACTAGGTGGCTTTCACTATGTTCCCTTAACATCCATGCCGCAAACATGATGTCATATTGCAACAGATTGCAAACTGTAATATTGAGACGGGTCTCCGTTAAAATGCTTACATACGCCTACATTTGCATTGTTTCTATGTTGCTAGTGTTACCATCCAAAACAGTTTGCATGGATTTCTACATAATCACACCGTTGTGTATCAAGCAAAATCAGCAGAAATGCAAGAAACAGACGAACAAATTCACAATACCAAATACGGAGCAACAGCGGCACCTGTAGTTTCTCCTTGGCCGTTTCACTGCCCGTCGTCGGGCAATGTATGTGCTTGTGTTTAGCTCCGGGAGCGGGACTTGCTCCTCGATAAACTCTTCCTGCTACAGACAAGTGACACCAAACTGTTGAACCAAGAGTCCCCACGTGTTCACATGGACTGCTGCTGGTGCTGTCATTTACTGCGCAGTGATGGGACACTCGCAATCCATTTGACATAGCTCACCAGTCGCAGGTCAAGCAAATAACAGTTAACTCGCGCACACTAAATCACATGTATATGACACAATGCCAGCGAAGAAGAAGGAGGAAGGAAGTGAATGCTTACTCTGGGCTTCTGCTCATCTTCTTCTTACTCATACTCCTCCTGGGACTGTGTGTGGGAGATCTGCTCTTGCTACGCTCTCTCGAATAAGATCTGCACAGGCAATGTGACACTGTCAACTCACTGAGATTTATAGCTGCATTTATGATCAATAACTTAATAATGCAAACTCATCATAATTTCATTCTATAATTATGTACATGTTCACAATGTATATTTCAACAACTAATCTATTTTTAAATTAAGTTCACAAACAAGATTACTATTCCATGTAACCCCAATAAATGCTATGTATCATACTACTAACACATCTTTGACGAAGCATTATTTCGCAGGCAAGGAAAAACATTTATTTAATTAATACATTTTCTAGTGAGTATAAGTATATCATTCAAGCATAAAAACCAATCAAACATTAGTCAAAAATAACTAGTGATGTTTTAACCATTGACCCACGAAGCAGAGTGCATTAAGAACATCGAGGACAGTGCCAACCACGTGGAATCGTTCAACCATGTAAAATCGTTCGACCACGTGGAATCGTTCGACCACGTGGAATCGTTCGACCACGTGGAATCGTTCGACCACGTGGAATCGTTCGACCACGTGGAATCGTTCGACCAGGTGGAATCGTTTAGTTACCTGCTGTGACGATCTCTCACCGGTGTGCGGGAGCGAGAACGAGATCGTGAGTATGAGCGAGAGCGATCGCGCCGTCCAAAGTTGCGTCGGTCGGCCCTCAGCTCTGGGCAGTCGCGTGCCCAGTGTCCGACGCGGTGACACCTGTAGCACTCGTCTCTTACCTGTCATCAATCACTCTGCACCGTCACTACCATTAAACAGCTCGCGAGACGGCGTTGCCAGTAAACGGCTACCGTCACGTTAGTGTCCGAGATGTACACATCTACCACACACGACAGACTACCAACATTGAAATGCTATCCAACAGTTATCGACAAAACTGGAAGTTGATGGTATAAAGGATATACGATAACCAACATACAGGCTATGAAATTATAAACGACCTCAGCATAAAATCACGTCTCACGCTGTAACTAGGCAAATACGTTTCACTGTCTAATTCCTATACTGTAAGTTCAACCTCAATGTGAGCGGTAAAGCAACTTACCCATGGTTTTGGAGGAGGTCCGTAACGGTCGTACCCGCCTCCCTCACCTCCTCCGCCTCCGCCTCCACCTCCACCTCCGCCTCCGCCTCCTCCTCCTCCTCCTCCTCCTCCCCTGCCGCCACGCGTGCCCATGCCTGGCCCACGAGCCCACTCAACGACTATACTGTTGCCAAGCAGCTCACGACCATTCTCGTACTTTACGGCATCCTGTGACAAACAAAGTGACAACTGTCAGCAAGTGGTTTCTACGACTGCACTCGTCCTCAGCCAGATGCTCTCTTTCTCTATCTCTCATTCTCGCTCTCTTAGCTAGAATCGAGGAGCACTTTGGAGGCTTTTAGCTCAAATCATTCCCACGCTCTCTCATTCTCGCTCTCTTAGCTAGAATCGAGGAGCACTTTGGAGGCTTTTAGCTCAAATCATTCCCACGCTTAGAATAAAACAAAACACTACTAGTTTATACACAGAGGTGGGCCAGCATACAGGCCCGTGTGCATGGTTACCATTCCACAATAGAGAGGTGCAGAAGAATAAGACTACAGCTAGACCGAGGAAGCTCTACGATTACGACAGCAGACATGCGCATAATTAGAAGTGCAATCGAACAGGGAAACGCTCATTGCACACCTGTCAAGTGCAACAGATCGGCTTTATGTAAAGACAAAGGGGAGTCAGCGTGCTAGTGTGTGGTCGCAGACCCATACAAAAAACATGGCACTATGCCACTTGCAATTCTGCACATGCCACATGAATGCACCACAGCAAGTAAACGAATGGCATATGTATGTCATGCTAGACAAGCTTTGAAATTTTCTTAAATTTGGGAAACTTACCTCTGGCACGTGCCCTGGTCATTGTAGAAAACACTTTTATTGTGTCATTTTCTACAATATTATATTATAGGACATCACACCCACGTTAACAGGGAATGATTACATTTCAGATTGAAATTTTTTAACAGGGCCAGAAAAGCCTGTGATAGAAAAGCCTACACGTCATTACTACAGTGCGTTGAATGGCAGACTCTACATGCAACAAACCAAACAACCAAATTAGTCATGTTACCACAACGTTTGGAAACCATTTCAAAGGAACCATTTTCACTACAGAGACTATTAGTGCTTCGCCATCTTTATTAATAAAATCTAATTTAAGCCAAGAAATAAACAATGTATATATTTTCCTAGCATTTGGAAACCTGCAAACTGATTTTTTACATATAAATATGCATAATTAAATACCATCCTTCAGTGTAAAAGCAAAGTAAGAAAACCCACAAACTACAAGATTTTGAGGTGGCTGCACCGCTCTTAAAGCAATGATCTCTGTAATTTCGCCAAAAATATGCCATAAAAAAACTCACCCAGAGTCTACAGAATGCATGTATTAGGTAATGTACTACTTATCACAGAGACTTACTTAATAACTATTTAGAAATTCATCTACAAAATGTGAAAAAATTTGTTGGCATCGATAACATTTTGTCTGTTTATGACCCAGCGTTTCAAGGATTACATTTATGTTAAGTTTGTTATAGCGTAAGAAACTGACAACCTGAATTTACGAATGCTAGTTTCCCGACAGTTTAATAAGCTCCGTCTATACGAGGAATTTTGTCTCGGGTTAAGCATCTATACGAGGTCTTAACTCGGGATAAGCTAACCCGGGTTAAGCTTAACCCATGTTAAGACTCGTGGAGACGCGCGCAAAATCGTTAACCCGAGTTAAATCGTTAGCCTCCCGCTAGCTTAACTCGGGTTAAGACAAACTCCGTGTAGACGATGCGTGTTTCTTAACTCGGGTAAAGAAAGAGGAAGGTAAAGAACTCTTATTAAATGAAGGGTTGGGACTATTATTTAATATATAATCTGATCCCTTATGGAGTTATTATGTTTCATTTAAAGTTAAATCCTTGGGTGCATTTTAGCAGTTTCACAGGTACCATGAGAAATAACAACAATTGAGTGAGATAGGGGCAGGAATACAAACTTTAAATAAAATTTTAATAATCCTAAAATTACACACTTTGCTAGTCACCTGACATCGTTTACACTATCTGTCAGAAGTGACTATAGTTAACAAACTAATGAGATCATTGCTTTAATTAACGCACAAACAGCATTTCAGCTGTCACCACAAATTTGTGGTTCGTCAGTGTCATGAGCAACATGCATGCAGCAGTTACAAAGGGTTCTGTCTAACACAATCAGTTGGCACATTGTGCTGGCTGACAACTGCATATGACATGCCACGTGCAACAAGCAGCGACCAACAAGATGTCATTCCCTCCCTCCCTCCCAATCCGGTTTTAACAAATCGCAAAGTGCACCCCTTGTTTCACAATCGCTCTTACACCTACTAAACAGAGGTACTGCCATATGGTTGTGATCAGTGTACACGTACAAGACCCACAGCAAAAATTTGTCACTTTACCACATGGAATGGTCAGGCCGCGGAACTGGAATGCTCCCGAGAACATGAAGGATGCAAACCAAGGCATCTCTACAGAGACTCCAAACAGATTGACAAACATCAGCCAGCAGCACGAGCGACTCCGGGCGTGACGAGGGGGCATGACGCCGGACGGCTTAGTAGCAGAGCTCCAGGAGTCGTGGGGAGAACTCCGGGGCAGCTTTATGTACAGAGGGGTGTCCGCTAGAGACACTAGACGGCACTCCAGGCAGCACTAGCACGTAGGTGGCGCCAGCTGGGCATGTGTGTACGGGTAAGTGGCAGACATTTCAGCATCGCATGTCCCGTTACAGGTAGGCATAGGGTATCAGGGCTAGTCAACTGGTCTGCCTGGCACAACCAAAATGTATCAGTGAACTGCTGTTTGCTATGCCTAATAAATGTCACTAATAATTTTCTTTCCATTTAAATTTGCTATGCTAATGCACAAGTTCTTTGAAATTTACCCTCAATGTAAACTGCTGTCACTACTCCATATAAGCACAACTTCGTTAATATTACAAAAGATATATGAAAAAAACAACATTTTTAAGTTGAAATTTCTTACTTGATGACCATCTAATTGTTTTTGCAATGACCCAGAATTAGTTAAATAAAATTCCTTACATGCACATACTTGCACATGACCATTTTGAATACTTTAATATATAACATAGTAATAGTCATATTTTATATGCTAAAGCTCTTTGAAGATTTGCTTATCATGGTGCTTGTACTAATATTGCATAATACATATATATTTAAGTATATTCAATATTGCTTAAATACTCAGATGAAGTGTGCACAGCAAAAGTTACAACTGCAAAACAGACGATTGGGTAAGCGGAGAAGAATGGATATTTCTTAGTAGGCACACTTTAAATATTCATAAAATGTACCTCAGCGTCCCTGCGATCCTCATAATCCACAAATCCATAGGCTGGAAACAAACAAAAATTGTGTTTAACATTACATCAAACTTTTAAGAATTTCAACTTATAAGTTTAATTAAAATGAATGGAATAGCATCTGTTCAATAAAGATGATAATTTCATAAACATTTAGACACAATGAGGAATTCTGTTATATTGTATATATAAATGTCAACCTCTTAGCTCTAAGACTAGTTCTCTCAAGTATATTGAGTTTTTTACCACTTTATTATAAACTCGGTGCCAAATAAATTAATTCGATGTGAACATGGTGCCGATATGGTAACACACTTACTAGTCAATAGATAGTAAGTGTATAGTAGTATATAGTGCTGTATACATGGTATAGTAAGTGTATAGTAGTATATATAGTGCTGTATAGTAAGTGTATAGTAGTATATATAGTGCTGTATAGTAAGTGTATAGTAAGTGTATAATAGTATATATAGTGCTGTATAGTAGTATATATAGTGCTGTATAGTAAGTGTATAGTAGTATATATAGTGCTGTATAGTAAGTGTATAGTAGTATATATAGTGCTGTATAGTAAGTGTATAGTAGTATATATAGTGCTGTATAGTAAGTGTATAGTAGTATATATAGTGCTGTATAGTAAGTGTATAGTAGTATATATACTGCTGTATAGTAAGTGTATAGTAGTATATATAGTGCTGTACAGTAAGTGTATAGTAGGTGCTAAGTATATATAGTGCTGTATAGTAAGTGTATAGTAGTATATATAGTACTGTATAGTAAGTGTATAGTAAGTGTATAGTAGTATATATAGTGCTGTATAGTAAGTGTATAGTAGTATATATAGTGCTGTATAGTAAGTGTATAGTAATATATATAGTGTTGTATATCAAGTGTATAGTAGTATATATAGTGCTGTATAGTAAGTGTATAGTAGTATATATAGTGCTGTATAGTAAGTGTATAGTAGCAGGGATAGTGCTGTATAGTAAGTGTATAGTAAGTGTATAGTAGTATATATAGTGCTGTATAGTAAGTGTATAGTAGTATATATA
>NW_014577499.1:229504-231942 GCF_000485595.1 Priapulus caudatus
CTTGCAGACACAGTTCTATGTAGTATGTGTCCAGTCTACCAGCTATTCCTATCCTCCAAGTCCTCGATACGACTGTACATCATCAAGTTTCATGCAAATTAGGCATGTCTTGTACATCCAGCCAGGAACAGGGTCGTATAATCAGACACTGAAGCTTAGGAATCACTGGTAGACTGAGAGTCACAATACTTACTTTGTATAAAGATAACTAGAAAACATCCATTAGCAGAGTCTCCAACCCTGTAAACTCCAAATGCGGAATGTTCCCGCGGTGATCAGTAACTAGTGGCGTATTCCGAAATTGATGGGGGAGCGAAATGTACCTTGGCTGCCGCAGGCAGGCCCGCGTGCCGTAGGCATGCCAGTGCCAGGGGGTCTGGGGGCGTGCCTCCCCCCCAGAAAATTTTGAAATATTTAAGCCATTTTCCTGCAATCTGAGGCATACTGTGGGCCATATTCTCATGTCTGATAACACTATCTCAACCCTACAACCCTTGTCTGATTAGCAAACAAACTACGCGACAACTTGCAGACAGCGCCTGTCTGATTAGGCTATTCCATTTACCGTAGATATGCCAGATACAAAATGCCGCTGTAGAATGCGGAAATTAAGCCTAGAAATCGTAATGATTCCGCAGAATGAGGAATGGTTGGAGACCCTGAATTAGACATAATTACAAACCAAAAGTTCATCATCTCATCACCAAAAACTCCAAACATATCTGCGAATTTTTTTTAGGAATTTGAATAAAATTGTAGCCCTTTTTTAGGAATTGCATACATTTCTAAAGTTTTTTTTAGGAATTTTAGGGCGAGCTCAAAATTTTAGGAATTTTTAGGAATTTTAGGGCCGCTGGAAAGCCTGATAGTGCTGTATAGTAAGTGTATAGTAGTATATATAATGCTGTATAGTAAGTGTATAGTAGTACATATAGTGCTGTATAGTAAGCATACATATAGCTGCTGTCATAGTAAAGCAGGTGCTCGAAATAGAGCGTTGTCCGGTTGTCCGGAGGACAAGCCAGAATATTTGTGTGGGCTCGGGACAACCGTAGGCCAGGTGTCTGAGACATTGTCGCGGTGACAACCAAGAAAAAAGTTGACCGAAAAAACGCACTTTATTTATCGTTTGTTTCTGCAGGGGTTCTCCATGAGCACGTAGATAGGCCTGGCGCCGGCGCACATTAATCTATGGTGTGGGAAAGCAACGCATACCAGCTGGCCTATTTCCAACACTGTTAAAGTGTCGGTGTTTCTGAAGTTTATGAAGGGTGAACTCGATTGGAACGTGCAGCAAACCACAGAGTCACCCCCGTTACTATTTTGGTATTTTTATTCCTATTATTTTGAATTGTCGATAATGGCTTTGCCCATTCAGAAACAAGAACCAAACCCAATTGGCGCCCGCGGCGCAGTTGGGGATTCATGTTGAGTCCGAAAAGTTCAAATAAAGAGAATTTGTTGTGAAGTCAGCAATGAAGGCTGTACTATGTACTCAAAAGTGCTGCAAATGACCATCTCCTGCGATGCTTACATTTTGCAAAATTCTGGGGAGACCCCCATATCCCCCCGCGCTTGGGTTTTACGCCTCCTTGGAATGCCCAGACGCGCTCACTCCGACAATTTACAATATCTTTGGAGCAGAGCGAACATGAAACATAAATGTCGCGCTTTTCACATGGCACCCAAAACAGAGATTGGCAGAGCAAGGTACGATGAGCTGTAGGGTGTGGAGAAGGAGGCGGAGGAGCCATTAAAAATTAACGTCATCATCTATTTTGCGCAGTTTGCTGTTTTTGCGCACCCTTGTGTTAAAAAGATCCTGGCTACACCACTGGTGTTTGGGGTGTTTTGACCCATCGATTATTATGTGATTTGAAAATAGGGTAGATTTGGGAGTATTTTTTTGGGACAGCCGCGACCAGCAATATGTGTTGTGGGACAACCTGATTTGATGTCTGCAGGTTGTCCGCAGGACCCACCACACGAACTTTTTTGTCGTTATTTCAGAGCACTCGGTCCAAGTGTATCACGTAAGAAGTATATAAAATAATGCTGTATTAAGGTACACCCGTGTGATAGGTGTCATCTGTGTGCTGTATAGTAAGTGTATAGTTAGTATATATACGTGGGCGTTACTGTAAGTGTACTAGTATATATATATCTGTATAGTAAGTGTATATGATAATATATAGTGCTGTATGTAAGTGTGAGTCAACTGTAGTTTTGGGTTAATAGGTGTGATTCCGTAGTATTAAGTGTATTTAGTTAGTGATATATTTTGTAGTGCTGTATAATTTTATTTTATGTTCCTTATCGTAGTGGGCATATTGATTGGTTGCAATCGTGTTCTTTTTTTGTACGTGATGGGTAGTGTATAGTAGTATATGGATTATGTTGATGATAAGTGTATAGTAGTTTATATAGTGCCTGTAAGT
>NW_014577499.1:231967-240694 GCF_000485595.1 Priapulus caudatus
CAGGCCGGGGGTATGGGGTCCCTCCCCAGAAAATTTTGGAAACTTGCTGGTTTGCTGGTTCCAAATCGAATTCACCTCTCCATAAATCAGAAAACCTGACATATACCAGTGTTGGAAATAGCAGCTGGTCCCATATTTTTATATTATTCACGATTTAATTCTCGATTATGATTTCTTGATGAGCTAGAAAAAACTCGGATTTGAAGTATGAAACTGAACATTATTGTGCCAGCTAGCTATACCAGTTGGTTGGGATTGATTGTCAGTTCAGATGCAAATATTGAAAGCAAAAGGTTATACACCATAGATCTAATTGGGTACCACGCTATATAAGATAGCCGAGTCGTTTTAGAGTTAGTGTTTAGGGTTAGGGATAGGGTTTTCTTTGGGTTGTCCACCGACAATGTCTCAGATTGGTTAGGTTGTCCGGCGCAAATTCTGGTTGCTCGGACAACCGGACAACGCTTATTTCGAGCACTGGTAGTATATATAGTGCTGTATAGTAAGTGTATGTAATATATATAGTGCTGTATAAGTAAGGTGTATAGTAGTAATATATAGTGCTGTATAGTAAGTGTATAGTAGTATATATATATATAGTGCTGTATAGTAAGTGTATAGTAGTATATATAGTGCTGTATAGTAAGTGTATAGTAGTATATATAATTATATATAGTGCTGTATAGTAAGTGTATAGTAAGTGTATAGTAGTATATATATAGTGCTGTATAGTAAGTGTATAGTAGTATATATAGTGCTGTATAGTAAGTGTATAGTAATATATATAGTGCTGTATAGTAAGTGTATAGAAGTATATATAGTGCTGTATAGTAAGTGGTGCGTAGCCTGTGCTTTGCAGGCGGTTCTACTTGATTTCCATTGTGGTAAAAAGAGTGTGGTAAACATATATACGGCAAGTATAACCCTTAATCCGAATTGTGAGCTAAAAATCTCAAGGTTGACATCTACGTCAGGTTACACTATTACTGTCTATAAACAGCAATATGTACAGCAATAGCATGTAACTGTCCAGCCACGTTACTACACACTGCACTAAACAACGCACATGAATGTACTCACAATTTAGTCAATATATTATAATACTTTTAAAATAATGATAAGATACTGGGGAAATTTCACTTACCCATTCCACTTCCTGCAGTTGCATGCGAGGAATCATATGACATGTAAATAAAAAGAAGTAAGTATATACTTTACACTTACAGTGGCTATTTCAGGTCTTGCATAACATTTACTTGTTACTTATATACCGGTCAACCTCAAAATGATAGTAACGGCTTGGTTCGCTCATTCTGCACTGCAGTTCAGGTACAGTGACAGTGTCAGTACTTAGATCCATGAAAATATCTTTTGACTTTTGTATGTTACATAGTCATAGGCCTACACACAGACAGTAAAGTCAGTATCACGACTCACGAGGATGCCTAGCTCTAGTACTATAGCCCGCGTACATTGACTGCCGCAGGGCTATAGCACATTGTCAGCTGGAAATAGCATCAACACCGGTTCCAAAAGTTCCCATCGCTTACAAAACGCAAAATTATCGGGCTTTTTAAACACCATCTATCTACGTGGACATCTCACCTATTCTTTTGAACATTTACCACAACTTTACACCATGTATTTATCCTTTATTCCACAAAGTAAGCACTACTGAAATTCCGGTATATATACCGTATTACATACCGTATTGTATATACAAGCACCATAGCTGGAAACCGGTGTTGATGCTATTTCCAGCTGACAATGTGCTATAGCCCTGCGGCAGTCAATGTACGCGGGCTATAGTACTAGAGCTAGAGGATGCCCAGCTAATTCCAGCTGACAATGTGCTATAGCCCTGCGGCAGTCAATGTACGCGGGCTATAGTACTAGAGCTAGAGGATGCCCAGCTAATTCCAGCTGACAATGTGCTATACGTGCGCAGTCATGTAGCGCAGGCTATAGTACTAGAGCTAGAGGATCCCAGCTATAGTATAGAGCTAGAGGATGCCGCTAATTCCAGCTGCAATGTGCTATAGCCCTGCGGCAGTCAATGTACGCAGGCTATAGTACTAGAGCTAGAGGATGCCCAGCTATAGTACTAGAGCTAGAGGATGCCCAGCTATAGTACTAGAGCTAGAGGATGCCCAGCTATAGTACTAGAGCTAGAGGATGCCCAGCTATAGTACTAGAGCTAGAGGATGCCCAGCTATAGTACTAGAGTAGAGATGCCCAACTATGTACTAGAGCTAGAGGATCCCAGCTATAGTACTAGAGCTAGAGGATGCCCAGCTATAGTACTAGAGCTAGAGGATGCCCAGCTAATTCAAACCATTATATTTATAATTACTCTTCAGCTCTAATAATAATATTTCGATATGTGTAAAAAAGGAATGCAGAGATGCCAACACATATTTGAAGCAATCTGCAGTTTCTGGCCATCAAATTAGTAGTTCGAGGGTGACGTAGTGACCTGAGTTTTCGGTTCAAGGATAGAGAACATGGGTCCCAATAAAACCAATGTCATTTACATCAATATAAATATAATATTATATCAATAGAATAGGTTAGGGTTATGGTTGGGTTAGGGTTAGGGTTAGGATTGGATTAGGGTTAGGTTAGGGTTAGGCACATTGGTTTTATTGGGACCCATGTTCTCTATCCTAATTAGTAGTTCGAGGGTCACGTAGTGGGCCGAGTTTTCTAGGGGGGTCCGACATGACCCCCGGAAAAAATTTTGATTCTGAGATGCAATTTCCTGCATTCTGAGGGTCAAAAATGACAATAAATTGACAAAAAATGACAATAATTGAAAAAAATAATATATATATTTCGATCACAGTGAAATTCGTAGTTTGATACAAACTCAAACTGGTCGTAGTGGTGCAAAAGGAATAGAAATTCGTATAAAATACGGATAAATCGTAGTGGTTGGCATCTCTGGGAATGTACCCGCAGCAACGCGGATTATACCTGCAACACCGCATCTGTGCTGTATCATGTACTATGTAGGCATATGACAATGAGATTCACGTCGTGGACTACGAGTGGAGGTTCGAACCATTCAATGTGTGACTAATCAGACTATGACTGAGTATGAGTACTACTCAGTCATACTCATAGTCATAGTCTGACTCGAGTCATTCATTTCATGACTCGAGTTATTTTCATTTCATGAAATTAATTTGATGCAGTAATTTATCATAGGCCTATGATAAATTACTGCATCAAATTAATTTCAAACATACGTACCGTACTTGATGTCGCATCTTTGCAGTTTACCGTAATATTCAAAAACTTTTTCAACGTCACGTACTCGAGTATTTCTGTGCAATCGCCCTATAAAAAGGGAAGATGGTCTAGACGACATTTTGTCGTTAATTTATGTAGGGGACTCGAGGCCGATAGGTGGCGCTGCACAGATGGTCATGAAATTCTCAAATAAAGAAAGAGATAGAGAGAAAGAAAAAAAGAGATATATATTATTAGGAAATCAGGTAATCAAAAAATGCACTAAATATACATATCTATGCGATCTAATTAATGACAAAGGGGGGTTTAAGGACATGATAAAGGCACGATCCGATAAATGTAGATTCATGATGAGAGAAATAGTTTCAGGGACAGAGGAGCAAAATTATGGTAACCATACCATAGCCATAGGCATAGAAGCAAGAGTCAAGTGAATGTACAGTAATATCTTCTTTCCTGAACAACAGTGAAACATGGACCAACATAACTAAGGAAGAATTTAAAATGTTGGAGGACTTTCAAAATGAATGTCTACGTAAAATAATAAACGTTCATAGTAATAGTATTACTATTACGTATTAGTAAAACACCATTGGAAGCACTAACGTGACTAAGGATAGAGTTGGGAATTTTACCAATAACTGATAAAATAGCATACAAAAAACGTATGCTACTTCAATACATAATTAAGTTGGAAAACAATAGATTAATGAAGAAAGTTTTTATACAGCAGATCAAAAAGGAAGGAAGAAATTGGGGAAATGAAATCCTAATAATCCTAGAGCAGGGTTCTCCCTAGCTCTAGTGCTATAGCCCGCTTACATTAACTGCCGCTGGGCTATAGAACGACCCACGGGGCATGCGATGGACCAACTTATCCCCGATTATATCCGGCTATAAAACGTCTGTGGTAGGCAATTAATGCCTCTTATCCGAAGTGAATATGCCTTAAAGGCCTCCTTTAGTGATATCTATAAACTGTCTAATTTTTACAATTATTTCAGGATCTAAAGATTGTCATCCTTCAGCAATAATCTGGCCCCACTGGTGCACACTTACTTTGAAAGCAGATGGTATTGAGTGCCATAAGGTCATACAAAATGTCCCTGGCACCATTTGCCGTCGTGTGGTTCTTACACTCCTGGCTTTATAGCACCCCCGCCCACGGATGCCGTTCGTTGGTGATGAGTATCGCCACATTCTCACCAGCTGCCAGGCATCGACCCGGTTTGCTAGTCAGGACGAATGGCCGTGGTAGAGCATCATATATTGGGGCCAGCACGGCTAACCATTCGTGCGATCAGCACTGCTTATATGGGTATTTCTCTAACACAATGCACTCATCTCGTCCTTTCTCACAGCATGCCTCCTGAATATCCAGTGAATAGGTTTCTTTCGACATTTGTAAAGCCTTGATGGGGCGAACCCTCCTAGCTCTCTGAAAGTCCTTGT
This sequence comes from Priapulus caudatus, assembly GCF_000485595.1. Lineage (NCBI taxonomy): Eukaryota > Metazoa > Priapulida > Priapulimorpha > Priapulimorphida > Priapulidae > Priapulus > Priapulus caudatus. The sequence continues at coordinate 236,675 of NW_014577499.1, forward strand.
TTGCTGCGCAGCACACAACTAACGGCCTGGACTTTCAGAAGAGCTCTCATATCCTCTACCTCCAGTTGAGATGCGCATACAGGGTAGGTTTGCCTCTGGGCAACAGATCGTGCATATAGACAGAAAGAGCATACTCCAGAGCACAGTTATGTCTGTATCATTAAAGTAGTGAATGTCATACTGGAGGCCGTCAGACAAAGGGCACAGCAATGTGGCAAGTTTTATCAACCATCGTTGTAGTTTGCTACCTGCACATCTACGCATGTACATAGTTATGATTATATTACTAATATTGTCCAAGTCTATAGTGCCTTTGGTAACAAACTCGTGCCATGCCCGGTGACATGTGTATTCCAATACCCATGTGTTGGCAATGTCATAAATATCAGACATTGTGATGCAGGGAAAGGTTGCTGTCTCCACCTGGACTTTATAGCAATGCAACCAGCACAGGAAATTGGTAGTTGGTATTACATGCCAAAGCAACCATTAAATTTCTTAGCGTGCAATCAGAAGAGATGAGTGGTTACACGGTGATCTGAAGCTAAATATTAAGTTCCAACCCATATGCATCATGCCACATATGCTACTTGGTCTTTGTGCCTTGTTTCTGAACAAAAGTCTTTAGCTAATTCCTCATTATATGAACTTCCATAGATAGACAATGTTGCATCTTGAGCCCAGCCTATTAATACTACTTCACAAATATTTGGCAATCAGTCTTTTTTTTCCATCCAGAGTGCCTCCTTAGTATTAGCTGCATGTTTTAGAACATCATAAACTGCTGGTTCTTTGCCTGGGCACCTTTATAGTCCTTCAAGTTAGCTTCAGGCAAATTCTGAAATAAAAAAACCAAATATTGCTATACTAGGGCAAACAATTACACCACGAGCAGGTATGCCAAAGGATTGCTTTAATCACTGTGGATGACAGTATTACCTTGCTATCATATAAGAAACCTTCAATTTCTTATGCTCTTTTATTTACCAGGCACTACTCATGCTCTATTGTGTCTGGCGTCTAAGCAATTCTCGTCTGAATTAAAGCTGGATTACTATGCCTACTTTTTAACTGCTTATCATATTACACAGTTACTTCCTCATATCCTTCATTCATATCCTTATTACATCTATTACACTTATCATCGCTAAAATTATTTTAAGTATCCTTTTTAGTCATCATGAAGTTTTGCATTTAAATGGCAAAACACGGGATGCGTTAAGTGATAATACACTTTCACTATATCCTTCAATCCTTATGTTCAATGTTTTAAAAGTTTATCCATGTTTCATTTTTGTTTTGCCTCTAGTTTTTTCAATTTGTCGAGCTTTTAATTACTCGTTTTAGTATAGCATCTTTGACCTTGTTTTTTCGCAGGTTCTTTCTTGTTTTTAATGCCTATGGCTATAAATGATATTTCTAGCGTTGTAACTCTCTAGCGCGGTTCTCTCTAGTTGGCGCAAACGGGGCGCGGCGCGGCCCCGTTTGGTGAAACTGCCCCCCTGTTTGAATCGTTGCGCCCGTTTTAAATTTACCCGCTCGCCCCGTTAATTAAATTCCACACTACTAATAAAAGTTTGCCCAGCGCGGAATCGCACCGTTCAGAATTGCCGTTTCGACAGAGCATCCGTACGCGTCCGTATTTTTAACCAGTACCACGCATGCAACTGGCAAGACAGTAGCAGCAAGTTAACCTGACAATGCACAGTTACCTGTCACTAAGCTGTACACCCGCTCGGCTATTCTTATATACAAGAACCCCAAATACCGTCCTATGGTGTTGTGGCGGATTTACGCATTAATTAGGTCGTAGCGGCTAAAAATACACGGCCCGCCCGGAACCCCGCTAGTTTCCCCCTCCCCTCCCCTGTTTGAATTTCACCTGGGGAGAACCTAGCTGCTAATATATAGCCCTTACATATAAACTGCTGCGCTGGCTATAGATCAACCGATTACGAATGTTCGGTGACCAACTTACTCCCAGGCAGTCAGCGGGAGCTATGTTATTTCGCGCATGTGGAGGGGTGGGCGGCGTTGTGTGTGGTTGTGGACAAAACATTGTTGTTTGTCAGTAACAAATTAATATAGTAATTTGTTCATCTTTTCATTACAAACTAATGATTAACAATCTCTTTTGATCGGCTTAATTTGTGTACTTCTGACAACAACAAGTTTTTTGTCGCACACCACCCAACCGCCGCACCCCTCCAATGCGAAATACATAAGTTCCCGCTGACTGGCGGCTGCTTGGCAGCGGCCGCCAGAAAATGGCCGTTTGAAGTTCGCAAATGCGAATGTCTTGTTCACAAGAAATCCTCCACCGGAAGTATCCTTGGCAACGATAGTTTAGAGGTTCAATTTTAGTAGCGGCTATAACTTAAAGGCGCTCCTTTATGTGATGAAATAGTTTACTATTCTCAAATTAACTATCGTTTTTGTTACAAGCTAGCTATAAGAAATTTACAGGTTGATATGGTTTTCGGGTGTATGAGAAAAAAGCTTTTTTTGATGAACAGCACATGTAAAAACTTGCGGGAACGCAAAGCGCCACCTACTTTTGGCGCATGACGTATGTGACGTAGACTAGGCCTAAGCTCTCGCTTGTGTTACTCTGTTTGCCAAGCGTCGTACAATGGAGCCTGTACAATGTACAATGTGACACCGATTCAGAGTCCGTCTCTTAGACTAATATCAGTTTCGTACGATACGGATGAGGGGCAGTCAATCGCATTGGATAACGATGAAAATGAAGTAGAACATAGACCAATGATAGTTGAAGCATGTGACGATAGTTGTATTCAGCTGCGTACATGTTTTGAACGCGTTTGGCCAACGATTACGCTAGCCCGACCAGGCTGTGGCGACGGATTGTGTTATAGCAACGGACGGAATTGGATATTCTAAAGCCCGTAGCAATACCGTTTCTTTGGAGCTACGATTACCCAGGCATAGTTTTAAGGCAAACCGTGGCCAAGGCAACGTGCGATGCCGGTTGTCAAGTTCGTTGCAACTGTTCACGCAACGTCGAACGAGCAGAAGGAAGACCTGCTTGAATGGGGGAGATTACGCTCAGTATTTGCGATTGTAGCGTACTTACTACTAGTGTACATACATCAGGAGCGTATACTGACATTAACGCTCCTGACATAATGAAATGTTCTTTGGCTTTCGGTACAAGCTAAATAGGCCTAGGCCAAGTTTTTTCCAACTGGACTAATGCAACTGTCAGATTTCCCATTCTACAGTAGCTGTCTAAATTTTCCTAAAGAGAAGTAGCCGCAGTACTCAGTAGGCACTGAACCTAAAGAAAAGCAAAGCTGACAATAGTCACTATGTAAATGTTTTAGCGTAGTGGAAATTATGACAGGACGCTTAATACGTAGAATTTATGCACATGATAATACGTAACAATGTTGTTTCACGTGTAATGTGGCATTTAGTACTTGTACGGTAAGAAACCTCAGTGGTATACAGTACGAGTATAATAATCTCAATATATGCATGTAGTGTTTTACGCCTGAGGTCAGCTGTACAAGCGTAAACTAACCGCGGTCCCCGAACAACAGAAAGTAGAACAAAAACGTATTGCTATACACTGTGAGGCAGATTGGCATGAGCTGAGTAAAGCAGGGCATATGAATATGGTTGGCAACGGATTTTGATTGTCTGAGTATTAATGTGGTTTAATCGCGGTAGTAAAGTCTACAACGCATATATTGTATATTATATCATGCTCATTGATAATTTAATATGGCAGTTGGATGTTTATCCCAAATAAGTTACAGCCGAGATAGCTTATGTGCTCATGCACTGATGCAGGTTTGTGTGGGGCGCAACGCAGGAGAACCTGGTTCAACGGTCGTCACAGGCCGTTTCCCGCGCAGGTGGCCGGTTTGGCAGATAGATTTGATTTTCAACATTCATAGACCCAACATAAAAGACGTGTTTTAAATATGCACAGATGGCAACTAAAAAACGATAACGATATGGCTTTGGTTATTTAGCGTTATGATACTCATC
>NW_014577500.1:0-4818 GCF_000485595.1 Priapulus caudatus
GGGGGTGCGCACCCCCTGCACCCCCCCCTGGATCCGCCCGTGGGATAGCAACACCCGTAAAGAACGATGCGACCAGTGACCGGTCGTCTAGCAGTCCAGAAACATGGCGTCGCTTATGTATTGTGGGAGAAACGTTGGAATAAAATGCAGCCGTTCATGGTTAAACAGAACACCAAAACATCATATATTTCTTGGGTTCAGTGTGCGAGCGTCTTCCTCAAATGTAGAAACAGTAGATGGAATATATACGCAGGAACATATGGAAATGCGACGCAGTTTACGAAAGGTTTTGCTCTCAACTAACGCTGATACTGATACAGTGATAGTGATAGTGGTTCAAGGATAGAGAACATGTATCCCAATAAAACCAATGTCATTTACATCAATATAAATATTCTCTATCATCATCATCTCTCATGATGATATATCATGATCTATCATGATATATCATGATATATGATATAGCTCTATTCTAGTACTATTAGGTAGTATAGCCCGCGTTCGATTAACTGCCGCAGGCGGCTGCTGCGCTGCCTGCGGCAGTTAATCGAACGCGGGCTATAGTACTAGAGCTAACGCTGATAGTGATATAACTCTAGAACTATATATAATATAGCCCTCCGCTCCGCCGGTCCCCCTGGGTACTGCCAGAACGTACCCCGGGTACGGTCCGGTATACCGGAACGTACCCTGGTACTATCTAATATGCCGGACCGTACCTCGCCTACTCTCCTAACGAGTCTAGGGAGTCGCCTACGCCTACTCCCTAACCCTAACCCTAAAGGCCCGTCTCCACACACGCGGCGCGGCATGGAACGCCACGGAAACGGCGTCGTTCACCCCTACCGGCAAAGTTCAAATCTATTATATCTTATGGCGCAGTCTCCACTGACACGGCACGGCGCCAGCCGGGTTTCACGGCGACGGCGAAAGTCAAATGAGTTTGACTTTTGCCGGCTGACGTGACGGCGAAAAGACAATTGAACCAATCAACGCGATTGTTTTTTATCACGTGTTCTGCTCACGCTACCATCAGCCAATGGACAACAAGCACATGCATAATTTCTGATCACTGAACCAGAGTGAACACAATGCTCTCAGACACAATGCGCGAAATCACAATGTATTTTTTTTCAGCACAACGGCGCTGCGTTTTGCTGTGTCGTGTCGTGCCGCGTGTGTGGAGACAGGCCTTAACCCTAACCATATCAGTTAGTTACCAGGGTACGTTCTGGTATACCAGACCGTACCCAGGGTACGTTTTGGCAGTACCCAGGGAGACATAGACCCTATCAGCGGTACTATATGATATGTCGCTGCGTACCCTGCATTGTCCCACCGTACCCTGACTTTCAGCCAACTGATGTTGTAATACATACACTCTGTCAAGTTACCACATCACATAGGCCTAGAAGAAACCTCAAAACATCGCAATCCAATAAAAATGTATGCTATGCTTGACTATATTTTTCTTTTGCCTTTTTTTTAAACAAAGAGCTACCTTTTATATTTTAGTTTTACAACATCGGAAATACATACAGGGTGCGGTGGGACAATGCAGGGTACGCAGCGACATATCGTATACTATAGTACCCCGAGGTACGTTCCGATATATCGAATCGTACCCAGGGTACCCTCCGATAGTACCCTGGGTGACATAGACCCTATCAGCTCAACTAACAATATCACAATTCAATATGTCAAGGGGTAGAAATTAACTTTTGAACCAGGGAGTCCAACAAAAAGTTGTTCTCTACCCTCAAAAAGAGGGAGTCCGCAGCAAAATGAGGTAGTCCGCAGTCTGAGGTTCAAAATTAAAAGATATTAACAATAACGCATGTGCTTATTTTTAAGATTCATGTGGTTGCACATCTGCCAAATTTTCTTTGAACATTGCTGAAAAAAATACTGTAATTCCACGAGGCCGTGCTCCGCAACGAACTAGTTAGTATGGCAGAATTATCAAGGAGTCACACGGACTCCTGCATATGTCAAATAAGGGAGTCCGACAGTAAATCGGGGAGTATTTGACTCCGGACTCCCGTTAATTTCGCACCCTGTGTCAATAACACTGCCTATTGCACAATCAATGCGTTGTCAATGCTATTATTAGTATAGTGTTAATTTTAATACGTTTATACAGTAAGCTAGTATAGTAATATACTACTAGTCCGCAGAGTCAAATTTAATTAGTCATATCATCAATAAATACAAATAATAATAATATAGCCAATTCTCTTGGAATTGTATGCAATTTTGTGACTCGTGATATTCTAAATTCTGCAATCATTGAATCAGTCTCTTAGACTGACGACTAATCATTATAAGATCATGAGGTTATGATCATTGGTGTAATATAGTGATACATCAATCTTTCTGCTATGCAGGTATACGTCTGGCAATTGCAAACCATACGTGGCTCAAGGGCAAGGATATTAAGAGCTGTCCACATTTGCACATGTCGCACATTGCGAAAATGAATTGTGGTCAGTGCTTGTATCCATGAACCATCATACACTTCTGTATGTAAATTTTTGTTTTCTTTTCTATTAGCTCATTGACACAGAGATCAACCCTCATGTAAATGAATGGGAGGCCAATAAGAAATTCCCAGCGCATGAAGTGTTCAAAAAGCTAGGACAAGCTGGCTTTCTGGGCGTTACAAAGCCTGTAGGTAGGAATCATTCTTTACGGTACTCCAGCTGTCAATGTCATCTGCATGACTCATGCTAAATTATAGAAACTTGTGAATCATGTCATTTTAACTACTCGACACTATTGCTTTTATCAGATTTTTTCTCCAAATGTTGTCAGTACATGTATTTGTATCTGAATTCATGCAATAAAGATTTAATAATAATGCGTTTAATAATAAACAAACCCAACCAAATCTTACATAAGTGTAAACTATAAGACCTACTTAATCATTTGAGGTCCAGTGATCAGAAAGTATAGTCCCCTTGGGAGGTTATTTTATTTTTCTTGTGTAATATGTATGTTTCATACAACAGTCAAATCCAAAAAGTTACTTATCCCATACACAATACACTCAGAATGCACTATAATAGCCTCTGCTTGCTGTATCAAATAGTTATACCCATGGGTGTCTATATAAGCTTTTGTTTCATAGAAAGGGGGAGGTTGCACATGGCACCATCATCACTCTTCTGTTGTAATGCAAATATAGCTGTTTCACACTTATTGTGTCTTTGACAGAGTATGGTGGACTAGGACTTGATTACAGCTACAGCGTGGCTTTGGCAGAGGAACTGGGTAATATTCACTGCGGAGGTATACCGATGGCCATCGGTGTGCAGACTGACATGGCGACTCCTGCTCTGGCAAAGTATCCCAGATAACATGCCGACGTTGGGCCAACGTTGGCCCAACGGCTGTCTTCAGCCCATGCCAACGTTGGCCCAACGGATTTTTGCTTGGCGGGCCAACGTTGGCAGCCAACGTTGGCCCAACGTCATTTTGCCAACGTTGTACTGCATAGTTTACCCATTGACGTGCAAGAGTACTCAACAGCATAATAGGAATGAATTAAAAGAATTAAATGGCAAGCAGGAACCTCAATTTTTACTATACGTTATTCTAAGGTGGTTAAAGAGATGCACATTTGAAGTAATAGCTGGATCAGAGCACGCGAAATATTCTCTAGGTGCAACAGCGTAATGAGTGCATGTGAAGAGACAATTAAACGTACGGTGCTGTATAGTATGCCCCAGATTCGCTTTACGTGGGATGCCGTGCGATCGTAGCTTTGCTTGTTACAGGTTTGGCTCTGACGCGCTGAGACAAGAGTTTCTTGCGCCAACCATTGCCGGGGATTTAGTGGCATGCATAGGCGTGAGTGAACCACACGCTGGCTCGGACGTGTCAGGTATGGTTCCTGGAATTTCATACAGCCATTGCGTTCAGTTATCGCCACCACAATAGTTCTGCAGATCATACTTCAGCGTAGATGTGGTTACAGACCGTGCTGTGTGTTCCACACACCTTGATTGCATAGGTTACTATAATGTCAGGGATGTCACCTTCTGGACTGTCATACAGTTATTGCTCTTTGCTGGAGCCCCTACAAGTGAAGCAGCCTCAGAGTAAGTTGGGTCAAGGGTACAGCTCACATTGATGTGTCAGTGACGTCAGGTATACGAGAGTGTTGCATCACAAGCTGCCCTCATTATACACTGATGCGTATTATGCATATTTTACAGCTAGTTCGTGAAAAGTAGGAGAGATTAAGTGCAGCTGAATTCAAAAGCATGACATTGCGAGTGTGCTACGCATGCTTGTTTGTACGTAGTATGTGATGTATTATCGCGATTGCAGGGATAAAGACGCGGGCCGTGAAGGACGGAGACGACTACATCATCAACGGTAGTAAGATGTGGATCACGAACGGCTTGCAGGCTGACTGGATGTGCTGCCTAGCTAACACCAGCGAGGGTGCCGTCCACAAAAACAAGTCCCTCATCTGCGTGCCGCTAAACGCACCAGGTTTGCAGCCTCTAACGATCTACTGCGGATCCCGTAATCCAAGATCCCAGTTCCGAAGCTGATCCGTTCCGATTCGATCTGACCTTTTCTGGTTCTCGGGATCCAGGATTTACAATGGCGATGTTTCTAACTGTTTACTCAGTCCTAGCCACCACACAGACTCTTGCGCACGACGCCTACACTTAGTTATCCCACTTCTGACACCATTTTGAGTCGGGAGGTTTGTCTTGTGGGCATTAATTAGACACAATACAGAGTAGGACAAATGTCAACAGAAATCAGCCATGTTTATTTAGTTAACCAGAACTGTTGATA
>NW_014577500.1:4828-19357 GCF_000485595.1 Priapulus caudatus
AGGGTTTACTAGAATCTCACCACTCCACCACAGAGTCACCGCAGTAGACGTTAGATGAGTGCTGTCGCTCCGCGGCACTTGTTACTATACGTTATCCTAAGGTGGTTAAAGAGAGATAGTTACATTTGAAGTAATAGCTGGATCAGAGCACGCGAAATATTCTTTAGGTGCAACAGCGTAATGAGTGCATGTGAAGAGACAATTAAACGTACGGTGCTGTATAGTATGCCCCAGATTCGCTTTAAGTGGGATGTCGTGCGATCGTAGCTTTGCTTGTTACAGGTTTGGCTCTGACGCGCTGAGACAAGAGTTTCTTGCGCCAACCATTGCCGGGGATTTAGTGGCATGCATAGGCGTGAGTGAACCACACGCTGGCTCGGACGTGTCAGGTATGGTTCCTGGAATTTCATACAGCCATTGCGTTCAGTTATCGCTACCACAATAGTTCTGCAGATCATACTTCAGCGTAGATGTGGTTATGTTGTGCCCAAACTTGGAATCTTGCACAAACTTGGAATTTCAGCGCATCCGCAGTTTGGGCAATCAATCTTGAGATTGGGCAAACAGAGGTAAACAGAGCTTGCACAAACATATGATTATTAGGATTTCAAATGTTATATCATAACTATATATATAATTATAAGGTCGTATACTTTCTTTCCTCAATGTGTTTGGCACCTTTGTATAAATAATTGGATAAATATGAGATAAATCTCTAAATCTCTCTCTAATAGTTTGCACCACGCACGCCACACACTCGCTATGAGTATGAGCTGTTGTTGAATCCCCGACTGTTTTCAGTTTGCCCAATCTTGAGATTGGTCAGCCAAACTAGGGAATCCGCAGTTTGGGCAGCACAATCATTGCACAATCTCGAGATTGTGCAGATTCCAAGTTTGGGTACGACAGTTACAGACCGTGCTGTGTGTTCCACACACCTTGATTGCATAGGTTACTATAATGTCAGGGATGTCACCTTCTGGACTGTCATACAGTTATTGCTCTTTGCTGGAGCCCCTACAAGTGAAGCAGCCTCAGAGTAAGTTGGGTCAAGGGTACAGCTCACATTGATGTGTCAGTGACGTCAGGTATACGAGAGTGTTGCATCACAAGCTGCCCTCATATTATACACTGATGCCTATTATGCATATTTTACAGCTAGTTCGTGAACAGTAGGAGAGATTAAGTGCAGCTGAATTCAAAGGCATAACATTGCGAGTGTGCTACGCATGCTTGTTTGTACGTAGTGTGTGATGTATTATCGCGATTGCAGGGATAAAGACGCGGGCCGTGAAGGACGGAGACGACTACATCATCAACGGTAGTAAGATGTGGATCACGAACGGCCTGCAGGCCGACTGGATGTGCTGCCTAGCTAACACCAGCGAGGGTGCCGTCCACAAGAACAAATCCCTCATCTGCGTGCCGCTAAACGCACCAGGTTTGCAGCCTCTAACTATCTACCGCGGATCCCGTAATCCAAGATCCCAGTTCCGAAGCTGATCCGTTCCGATTCGATCTGACCTTTTCTGGTTCTCGGGATCCAGGATTTACAATGGCGATGTTTCTAACTGTTTACTCAGTCCTAGCCACCACACAGACTCCTGCGCACGACGCCTACACTTAGTTATCCCACGCCTGACACCATTTTGAGTCGGGAGGTTTGTCTTGTGGGCATTAATTAGACACAATACAGAGTAGGACAAATGTCAACAGAAATCAGCCATGTTTATTTAGTTAACCAGAACTGTTGATAGGTGGCAGCACCTGACAGTGCTGATAACTTGTTAACCCTTAGAGGCATAATAACAGATAATCACGATAATACAACAGATAAAGCCAACTAAAATGCTGTTGATATGCTCAGCAGCTTATAAAAATGTTCTGCTGTAAGTCCGCCGTGTATCAATGAGTTTGCACGAGGAAAATTTACGGGTTCGAATGCCGGTGATGAAGTTGCTGCTGTCGGTGATTCCAGGCGTTAACCGTACAACGAGGATCGATAAGATGGGAATGCACAGCTCCGACACGGCTCAGGTTTTCTTCGAGGATTTGAGAGTGCCGCAGAAGAACCTTATCGGAGAGGAAGGCATGGGCTTCACATTCCAGATGATACAGTTCCAGGAGGAGCGCATGTTTGGCATTGCCGGAAGTGAGTGTAGACTTGCGATACGACCTCGTCCGCTTCACGTAGATGTAGTTGAATATAGTCATGTGTGGACAGGGAGGGTGGGGTGGGGTACCTAGGGAAGAGCTCCTAGATGGCCTCGTCTGCTTCATGTAGCTGTAGTTGAATATGATCATGTGTGGACAGGGAGGGTGGGGTGGGGTACCTAGGGAAGAGCTCCTAGATGGCCTCGTCTGCTTCATGTAGCTGTAGTTGAATATGATCATGTGTGGACAGGGAGGGTGAGGTGGCTTCAGTGTACCTAGGGGGTAGGAGCAGCTCCTAGATGTATATCAGTTTCGAGGAATATCCACATCATCGTGATAGTATCCTACAACCCTATAAAAGCTCGATGATGTGAAAGCTCATAGAGGAATATATAGTTTTTAGGACTTTGAACTTATTAAAGGCATAATTCGACCATCGATTATGCAAAGTTGACGAATGCTACAGTAACTGGCACCTTGTGTAGTTAATAAGTACATTACCTTATAGCCAAACGCGTATTAGTTTGTCCAATATCACTGCTGGTTACTAAGAAATGTCTAATTGAAATCCGCAGTCCAAGAAATCGGTTGTTGACAGTTACAAACCGCCATGCCGGCCGTAACCGGCCGCAACCGGCGAGGCGGTGTCATACAGATTATAGTGCACCGGACATTTTCGCACGTATGCTCGGCCGTCAGTGATTTCGATCCTTGTAGTCTGAGTGCGCATTCCGTACGTTATGGTTTTACCCTTTGGGATTCGGGAATAAATGAATATACGAAGTTCTTGAGATTACAAGTAACATATAATATGTGGCAACTAGGCAAATAATAACACTAGGCAAACAATTTACCCGGGACAAACAATTCTATGCTCAACATCCTGTAGCAACATGTGACGTCACCGAACCGAACTCGATGTTTATTTTGTTAGTAATAAATTTAGCGTTGTCGCCAGATTACCAAATTTACGGATTTCAATTAGACATTTCTTAGTAATTAGCAGTGATATTGGACAAACTAATACGCGTTTGGCTATAAGGTAATGTACTTATTAACTACACAAGGTGCCAGTTACTGTAGCATTCGTCAACTTTGCATAATCGATGGTCGAATTATGCCTTTAATAGGAATTTGTAATAGTGTAGTACAACCCTACAAAGTTCATTGATGTAACGAGACGCGATGCTTTATATCAAATATCGAGGAATATCCACATCATGATAGTATGGCACAACCAAGAGCGTATTAAGTATGCATATTAAGTAGCCCATTATTAGTAATAAGCGCGTATTAAGAGTGTATTATTAAGAGCGTATTTAGTAGAGTATTTTTATTAGTAAGTATTAGTAAGAGTGTATTAAGTAGCGTATTATTACATATTTAATACGCACTTGGTACAACCCTACATAAGCTCGGGGATGTAATATGACGCGATGTCTTTCAGCGCTCACGCCAATGGAGCGTTGCATACAGGATACGATCGATTACACGCGCCAGCGTCTCGTGTTCGGAGCACCGGTTCTCGACAACCAGACCGTTCACTTCCGGCTCGCGGAGCTACAGACGGAGGTGGAGCTTCTCAGGTCCCTGCTCTACAGGACTGTCGGTAAGAAGCGCGAATCCGTCTGTGCGGAGTTGATTTGTCGGGGTGAAGAGTTGTCTGATGCCTTTAATGTAGCGACATAACTATATACACATATGTTATATCTGTTACTATAGCGCAATAACTATATACGCATACACTATAACTGTTACTATAGCGCAATAACTATATACGCATATGTTATATCTGTTACTATATACTATAACGCAACTATAACTGTTGCGTTTGCCTGATGCCAGTTTACACGTCGATGGGTCGCTTCGTTTGGCGGTTATTTGCACGCTGTTTGGGTTCGGTTATGTGCGGCGATCATCGGCTGTGTGTGACCTTCTTGTGCGAGTTCATTTGTTTTCCTATACTTTGGCTTCCTATGGCTAGTATTGTGGCGCACGTGTTTTCACACGCTGGCTGTTGCGATTATTTTTGCAGATCTGTACGTCCAGGGCAACGATGTCACGAAGTTTGCCTCCATGGGAAAGTTAAAGGCGGGAAGGCTAGTGCGACAGGTGGCGGACTCTTGTGTGCAGTTCTGGGGAGGTCAGTATCTAGTTACGCTCTCGTGGGCTTGATGTGGCGTGGTCCGGCGACGCTAAAGCAGCATCGGCTCAAGAGTTACTGCATTTAACCTTTGTCAGGGTACATATCCTTGGCCCATAACCTTACTCATCCAGAACGCGTCATGTGCGTGAGCGATGTGAGGTGGATCAATCAGTTGTGCTCGCTCAAACTGCAGTGCAGTAACAGCCGCATGCGTTAAATGCCACTCGGTAAAATGCACTGCTGGGTCGCGTAATCTGAGGGAGCCAACCCCGGGGAGAATCGCACGTGTGTTGTTCGTGTGATGTATCTTGTATTGTCTCGTTGACTGGTCCGCAGGCATGGGATACGCCGACGAGTCGTCTGTGAGCCGCGCCTATCGCGACTTCCGCCTGTTATCCATCGGTGGCGGCTCGGACGAGACAATGCTGTCCATCATCTGCAAGTTCATGGGAACGCTGCCAAAGCCACCGAAGAAAAAGTAGCGGTTTCGGCACGGAGCGGCAACACCGAGAGCGGTACGGGCGGCGTCGACAAGTCTGAAAGAGATTTCGCGTAGCATTCATTTGAGTTGGGGAGGAAGAGGTTGCCTGTGTGAGATTTCATAGGAATGCTTTAAGCACGTATGTAGTTATAACCAGATTGTTGCTAACGAATGAAATCTTCAGTATTCACGATGGTTTTTTTGGTATATGGTATTATTAAAATCCTACATTCGTGCTACGTGTTTGTGACGACTTTGGTTCCTGGTTGGGGGATTTCTGGCATGGGAAATATGTTAGGGTAATTTAAAATCAAAGTGTGTGTAGTATATGGTCTGTAATCATAGCTATGCTGAAGTATGATTGGTAGAATTATTGCAGCTGTAATGCTGTTTGTTATGTTATTAAAGCGGCCATATTGAATGCGGTATCATTATAGCTATTATGTGATCTTCCAAACTATTGCAGTTGTAATACTGTCTGTGAATTTATTAATACTGTGAGATGGTCTGTGGAATCATTGTAACTTGATAGTTGTAGCTGAGCAGATAATTATAAGCAATTGATGCAGATATGTATAAAGAGATGCGATTTGACCTATTGATGATAGTATATAATGACAATATAGAGTACAGACAAACCTGTGTTAGTGGCCACCTCTATCGAATGAACTCTTGTACTTAAAGACCACTTGTTGTTTCCCTTTAGCGTATGTTTACCCACAGTTATACAGTAGGGAAAAAATTAAAATTAATTTTTCAGGGGGCTACTTTTCAAGCTCGCGTGCATGAAAATAGTACTCTAAAATTTGGTTTGCATTGAACTCTATGCAAATTTACGGGGGCTCTTTTGGGCATTTCCAGGGCTCTTTTTGGCATTTCGGGGGCTAAATCGCCCCGAGCCCCCATGTATTTTTTTCACTGATTATACAGTGAAATCATAGATATATACAACACGTGTGTGCATATACCTATGGTGAGACCAAATCTACAGATTGACAACATTTTTACCGTTTTCCTTGGGCAGTTGGGTGGCCGTTCTATAATACAAGTTTGACTGCACAGCATTTATTAGCCAAGCTGATAGCCTGGCTGTGATTTTGTTTAGGCTTAAATCTGTGAAGCTAATTATTGTTTATTAGGATAGTGAGATGTGCATTTTGCAAGGTTCTTGCAGTTGTGCAAGCACTCTCAAGTTGTGTAACAAATGTATTTTTTACTTAATACACGAAGCAATTTATTTTGTCACGATATTATTATTAAAATAAACATCATATCAAATTTGTTACTGTATTTCGATCTAACAAATATTTTTATTTGTTTTTCGTGTTTGGTATTGCTCACTGGCACTGCAGAATGTGCATGATCTTCGGTGAAAGTGTGTCCAAAAAGTTTTCTTGAGAGGTAAAATCCCTTGTCATATCCTCTGCCCTGACTTCATTTGTGTATTCATCTGCTCCTACTGGTTGCTGGCATGCTATATGGACCTTGTAATGTTAAGTGAAGCTGGCTCTCATAAATTACTCGCATGAATTATGAAAATTCAATCATCCCAGTTCAAAATTATGATATACGAAAATGATCTTAAAACTTTTTGCGTAATATCATTTTGAGATTGAAAAACGCACAAAGTCAAACCATAGTTCCCACAAAAGCGTGAATTATTTTTTCAATAACTTCAATGACATTTCAAGGACATGTTTTTTTCAAGGACAATCTGTGACAAGTAGTTATAGCTTTTTAGAGTCATATATTATACATTAGATTAATATATAAAGTAAAAATGGTTGTTTTACATGAGTGCCGACAGCAGATTAAACAGCCGCTATAGCTCGCCGATTACCGATGCACACAATAGTCGTTTCATATTGTCATTCACGGAGATTCATGTGACAGTCCTGTAACAATATGTAAAGCTTTGATGTAACATGTATCACTCAGAACTATGTATCACACAATGCACTGTATTACTCAGAAATTTTATTATTTTAACTGTTCGACACTATTGCATTTATCAGATTTTTTCTCCATGAAAAATACCGTCTTCAGTACATGTATTTGTAGTTGATCGAATTACATGTAATAAAGATTTAATAATATTATTAAACCGTTGCCAGATCTTTCTGCTGATCTTTCATCTACTGTGTCAGGCAGTAACATTAACGGTTAATATTAATAAAAGTAATCACTTATTCCTTACTCCCCTCTCGCGGATGGTATCACCCATGACCAGTCAAGCATGGAAAAACATTTGCAGGTAAATGGCCGTATTTCAGCCGAAACTTTTTCACTCCCCGAGACACAAAATGTGAATTTACGCCTATAATACATGCGCACGCGTGCGTGCTACCATACCCGCGTGTGCGCGTCCGTTAATGTGTGTGTATGTGTGTTTGTGTGACTGTAAAAACGCGTATTATAGCCGTATAATCATATTTTGTGCTTTGGAGTGTGAAAAAGTTGAGGCTGAAAACCAGCCATTTGCCAGGCTAACTTTTCACTGTACAACTGATGCCGTGGGCGATACTATCCGCGAGAGGGGGAGGGAAATACTGAGGGAAAGAAGAAGAGAGAAAGGAGAGAGGGAAGAATGCAGACGGAGATGTGCACACGTATGCGCCGTACACACGCGCAGACAAACGCACGTACGGCACAAACGGCATACACACAGGCAAGGATGCCGCTCACCCTCTCCCTCTCCGCGACTCTCACCCCCCCCTTTCTCTCTCTCCCTCTGCCTCCCTCTCGCAGTATTTCTCTTCACGCACGCACGCACGCACACATACACTCTCTCTCGAAATTTTTCTCTCTTTCTCGGGCGCTATATATAAAAGCGAGTATCATATATATATATATACCTTAGATTCATTATATAAAGTAAAAATAGTTGTTTTACACACTAATTTAATGAAAGCAATCCTTACTCTATATTTTTTGCTAATAGTACTTGAGCTGGTGAAATTAAAGATTAATTCATCTTATTCAGCCTCCAACCCATGGAAGAAACCATTAAGGGCCATATTCTCCTTGTCCCAAATCTTTACAAATAATAACAAATAATATTAAATTTAATCCAAAATTCACAGAACAGTATCTGCTAAAACTAGTTTGTTTTCCTTCACTTTTTAATCATGGGTGGCATGGGCAGGGATCTTAACTACATGCTGACTATTATAAATGTTTTTTATTTATTACTCAGTGTGTATTTTCCTACACACAAATTACACACAAATTGACACAATTATGTAGCAAAATATGAACACTGAGTAATAAATATATATTAAAATGATGAACTTATAGTCGAGACCCCTACACCACCCGCATGTAAAAATTAGGGACAAAACAAACTACTTTGGTAGAGTACATTAGTAGACAATGACATGTGAATTTTTGATTAAATTTAACATTTTTTAACGAAGACTTGGAATAGGGTCAGTCAGATAACCAGCAATGAAGATTTGCTTTTTATTTTAGGTAAAAAATGTAAAATTCCAGGACATTAGACATAAAATAAAGACTTGGACCTATTTCCAAGAACTTTCAATGACAAAATGAAAAATTAGGGACTTTCAATGACAGAGGACAAAATTCAAGGACTTTCAAGGGCTGTGGCGACCCTGCAAACAGACAAACTGAAGAAATGGTTTGACGGTAAAATAAGAACCAATGTTTTATTTACCTGCACATTTATAACATCAACAGCATTACTTACACCCTACGCATGTTATTATCATCATTACCTAATATTAATTGCATAGTGTAATAGGAATATGGCCTGTGTGTGCTTGAGTTTGGAATACTATATCTACATGTGATTGCTATAATATATACCAATATATTACGGGTTCACTCGTCTACTAGTTGCTATTATAAACTATTATTTCTAAAACATGATGCGTTAAAATTTTTCTGAATTACTAAAAGATTTCTAATTAACACAACTAGTAATAGTAATAGCCGTAGATATTTAGATGTGCACTATAATTTACTGCCGCCCCTTTCCCCAACGCCTCGTCTTTGGGTTCCGCACCTCGCAATTGGCTTGCCACCTTCCGTCTCCATACCCTGCCGACCTAGACCAACAAGATACCGAGACCAACGCAGAACTAGATGTGCGATGGCGATTACTTGAGGTCTACACCCACACACACGACGATAACATGCCGCGAAGTAAGAACGATACGAGCCACATGACATCGTGAGCACGCAATTACAAAAATCGCACGCAACAACATCAAGGAGCCGCGCACGATCGAGGCAATGAGATTCTGTTCCGAGATTCTACACTTTCATCTGTAGTCACATCTTCCACATGATGCCCTAGTTCGTATAACTCTCTAAAGAGGGCACTGGCACACCAACCTATTGGCACTAGACGCAACCTACATCACTTCTACACGTAAGAAATTTCCTAGAAACTACAACCCATCTGTGCACATGAACCATGTTAGCAGGCCCTCGCGAAACATTTTGCTATCATTCGAGAACAACAACAAAATTCGTCCTAAACATTATCGGGATGCCGAGGAAAGGTTGTCAACGCTCTTATTTCGTGAGCGTCTGAAACCTACTTCCTATGACAGCAGCTCCTTCGCTCAGCAAACTGTGACATCTTAAGTTGCTGCCACACACTCGTAATAACATGACACACCAAATGTAAAAAAGAGAGACAATTACACGCATGATCTACTACATTCTACGAGATTCAAACACAATCATAACAATAAATCTTCATCTAGGATACACCAAAAAAGATTCTATGTAAACGTAATAACATCATTCTATTAAGAAAAATTAACACTTCAATGGATACTTTTAAAAACTGGTTAATCGTATGCTAATGACCATACTAAAACATCAACATCTGTAAATTCGGACACGATTTCCACTAATTTTCAAAGCTATTATGAATCACAGCTTTGAAAATCAATGATTACAAGACCTGTAACACTACTGTGCAAGTGCAAATATATCTTCTTCAACTGCACCGAAAACATGATCATTTGAAAGAGTCGCGATCAACTGTGCTAAACCAATACGGCACAGATCGCCGAGAATCATGCAAAATAAACTTCCAATAGCCATAATCAACAATAAAGAGATTCACGGTCAGATCTGACCAAATAAAATGCCACGCAACAACTACACTGCAACTCACAGCAGGATACTTGAGTTTTACGGGAGTATTACTTTGTGTTTTACAGGAAGCCATTTCGAGCAGACTCGATCATGAAATCGTTAAGCAACCCCCTAAGCAAGCCACGCACTCACACCTACGCGTGACGACATAGTTAAACCGCAAAACGCTCTCACAGTTCCGTCTGTGTTATTGCTATTGCCATACATGTTCAACCGAGATACTACGGCAGTTTAATTTGAACAAGCCATGCGGTGGAATGTGATGCCAGATGATGCGACGATTGACTGCCATAATGCTGAGTATGTAGTGTACAAAGACGGTGCACATATATACAGATACACCATCGATGACGCTCTTACTATCGAGATAATGAATTAAAAAAACGCTCAATTGCAGCAAGTGGTTTTTTGGAGTAATATCGTAATTGTAACGCCCCCAACCCCGTTTCAATCCCCCATTGTTTACTGATGCGGAACCTTCTGCGATCTCTCGTGTGTTGTTGCTCAAACACGAATGACACTGTACAGATGCTAAAGTTTACCTAACCACTGATCGATCGCCCACGTTTTTGGAGTGACACGTTCCATGTAGGCATACGTTGTGCCAGAACGTTTCCTCCTCGATAGAGTACGACAAGATGTGCACAGTGATGTGAATGGTTGCAGGTTTTAGCATTCCCCGCCAGTAAATGATTTGTACCATAAGAAAGGCTGATGATTTTCCCCATTGGTACCCATTTTCTTTTTTTTTCATGATGCCCCCCTCTCGACCCACCCAAATGCTCTTGCCTTTACAGACTGCCACTTGGATCTAGAAACAGCTTTTGACAGCAACCAGGAGTAGTGCCATGATGCCGGTCCATGGTGCCAAGTGGCCGACAGAATTACAGAGTTCCTCGTCGCATTGGTAGACAACTTGTTTGACACTGCCTAAGGATATGTACCTAGAAAAGGCACAGGAGATAAATGATCAGTATGTATGTGAGCTCTCTATTGCAGTAATGTTTTTTTTTTATTCCGCGACTTTCGTTAGAGATCACTGGTAATTTATTTCACAGAAAGACAAACCCAAAAAGATAACTATGGTTTGTTTTGCTGTATTCTAATCATGCAATGGCTAGCATAGATTTATTGTCATCAATCATATTATGACATCGCTGATTATTTGCTACGTGATTTGTACAATATAGAATGGCTTTAGGCTAGTGAAATTATTTGCCTATTCTATGCCCCACGCACGCATCTGCACACAGAACTTCTCTGGCGCGTGTTCTGCATAAAATTCGAGCGATTTGCGCAAAAGTAGAGTGCCGTACCAGAAATTCCGCTCGTTGTATTTCTCCTCAAATGCGCAGTCCCTGAACGTTCGTAGGCCTTCGTCACCTGCAAACACGTTAATGGTTTAATTAACTTTGTTAATTATTAACGAGCAAAGTTCAAATCTTACTGGTGTACACGAACATATCATTCACCTCTAGAAACAACTGACATACTGCTATTATACCTTGCTGAAAGAACCCTAATTTAATGCCTCTTTGTTGACTGAAGGAGAAAAACATGTTCATATATAAATACTATTTAACAGTAAGTATATAGTATCATTCCAGAATAAAATCAAACAACGGTGAAAAAGCACTAGCGATAACGCTTGCTGTTGCCTACAAGCGTACCATCCTAGAGCTCTATTGTTTGGCAATAATCACCGAAAGTCAAAACCCACCACAATCGTTTTTAGAATGCAAGATGCGGCCTGACAACTGTACGCAATGTCTGACACAATCGCGGCACCAGTTGCACGACGCGAGCTTCTGCCGTCAACGCTTCAGCTCTTCCAGCAAACACAAATTTCTGCCCGTTCATAAACTGCCAGCACACTCACTGTCGATGGTCATCTTCCTGCACATGGTGAATCCTGTTGTCTTGTTGAAGACAGTGTTCCACGACTGGTGATCCTGAAGTGTCTTGTTGTCGCAGTCAACGACAAACTGGTCGGACTCCTTATCGAACGTGTCTGTGTGACAGCTAATGCCATCTATGAACGACGAGCAGTATTGGCACCTGATAGCACCGGCTGAAATAAACGCAGAGAAAATGTCGAAATGTTTTAAATGATAAAACTCCGTTGTCATCAGATCAAACCGCTTATCTACTCCGAAAATCGGTAATTAAATTGATCAAGGATTAAATTATGGTGTTCATCCTTTCCTTGACATAAGATTTCCTCTTTTCAATATTTTTTTCCTACTGATAGAAAACTATATACTTCTCGCAAAAACCAAAAGGTACTATCACGTGACTCAAAGTTGTGGAGTAGAATGCACTGGATAATTCACAAAAAGCATTCATATTCACATTTCACAATCCAATTGACCTTGCAACTTTGTTTCTAAAAGCACAATGTTCAGTCATTGCTCATGTCGCATGCAATATGCAGCAGGGGCGGATCCAGAGGGTTTGGGTGACCAATTTCCATAGTTCTAGTCACAGCTAGGGGGGGCCGGGGGCATGCCCCCCCGGGAATTAAAAAAAAGAGGCTATATTTGGTGCATTCTGGAGAATTTTGAGGGTCAATTCCGAAGATACCTAGCCTGTGACCGGTTTCTGGAAACCGGTGCAAACCGGCCTAAATCCGCGCCTGTGCAGAGAGGGACCTGAGACACTATGACATGTATACAATTAGCTCCGATAATTATAATTCAGCAGCCATTTGTGAGCTGTAGATCATAGATGACCACATGCAGATTCCAACGTGCTATCAATAAAACTAACGTGATCACAGTAACCTGTCCCTACCTAATATAAACGCATGGGTTTAATATCTAGTGATAGATGACAGTAGTGTGTGCGTGTGCGTGTGCGTGTGCGTGTGTGTGCACGCACATGTGTGTGATTTGTAGATTTATTATCAGGGTCTCAACTCCATACATTTGCAGTGAGAGGTGGACATGGTAACCAGTGGGAAACCCCAGCTCTCATTCATAATAGCCGTTCAGGGGGTGGGTCCCTGCACTGCCACTGCAGTGCAGCGCAAGGTAGCGGAACATGCGACTAAACAGAGGAATTGCTCCGACTTGTGATTGGAGGATAAAAATAGAATTCGTGACGTTTCGTTTCACCGGTAATAGCCGCGCGTGCATATTTGCTAATTAATTAGACTAATCGCGCTTCAATAGACTCAAAATTCACAGAGATTAAAGCTAAGACATGTGTCTATAATAGCTAGAATTTATAGATATGTACAACTCAGATCGTTCGCTCCATATGATAGTTAGTACTCGTTCCTACCGGTCATAGCATAATAGCGTATGCGGCAGAAGTGGGCGGGGTCTATTTTTATCCTCCAATCACAGGTCGGAGCAATTCCTCTGTTTAGACGCATGTGGTAGCGGAGGCTACACACCAAGTGATACTGTAAATACAGTCACGACTGACTGGTAGAGCAAGATTACTGCTACTGCTATGGGTAGTGACACTGATCTAACAATGTGCTACGTTTTAGTTTTCGAAATGCAAAATATATAGCCCGGCAATCAACAACTAGCTTCTCGTCCTACACCCCGTGCGTGACTCGCGGCTAGGACCTCCATACCTCCCAAAGTGACCGACAAATCAGAGCGCTCGCAGCTCCTCCCAAAGTGACGCGTCGCCGACCGACTAATCGGAGCGCTTGCAGCTCAGGCACTAAAGCTGATGCAATGTTTCGTGGTTGCATTATTTAAGCTGGCTATCGTGAGTGGATAGTTACTGGTAAGGGTTAGGGTTTAGCTTTATATTTATCAGCTTTAGTGCCTGAGCTGCGAGCGCTCCGATTGGTCGGTCGACGACGCGTCACTTTGGGAGGTATGCAGGCACTAGCTGTGTGTTCGTCCGTGCGACGCTGTCGGTGGGTCGGTTGAGCTAGTTAGGATGAGAGGGTCTATGTCACCCAGGGTATAGACCAATAAATTGTGCCCTAAAAT
Source organism: Priapulus caudatus (assembly GCF_000485595.1). NCBI lineage: Eukaryota > Metazoa > Priapulida > Priapulimorpha > Priapulimorphida > Priapulidae > Priapulus > Priapulus caudatus. The sequence goes on from NW_014577500.1 coordinate 18,705, forward strand.
TTTTATATTCTGATGTTATTTTAGGGCCCAATAGCCTTCCATAGACAAAACCTGTGAATTCTGTCATGCAAAATGAGTTTAAAGAAATGCTACTGCTTTATGCATTTCTTTGATTTTCTATGTAACACGGCCGTAAATAGTGAAAAGGTTGTCGTGCATTTTGCATGACAGAATTCACAGGTTTTGTCTATGGAAGGCTATTAATTGGGCCCTAAAATAACATCAGAATATAAAAATTTTTAGGGCACAATTTATTGTTCTACCCAGGGTACTGCCGGAACGTACCATGGGTACGGTCCGGTATACCGGAACGTACCCTGGTACTATCTAATATGCTGGACCGTACCTCGCCTACTCCACTAAGTGACTAACGAGTCTAGGGAGTCGCCTACGCCTACTCCCTAACCCTAACCATATCACTATCAGATAGTAGTACTAGTAGTAGTACTTAGTAGTAGTAGTTACCATAGTCCGCAAATGCAGACGTAAACTCCGCTTTGCTAATCTGAGGGTGCGGGTTTATCGTCTGCAGTCACCCTTGTAAAAATTGTTGCAATTTTTGTTGCGGGCATTGGATAGGTGAATCTAGTAGCACTGAGGGCGTGACGGGGGTATATCCGACCCAAAATATTCCCGATGTTCCGAAGTAACCG
>NW_014577500.1:20076-22947 GCF_000485595.1 Priapulus caudatus
AGCGATCCGCGGGCTATAGTACTAGAGCTAATAGTTACCATGCCCATGGTACGTTCCGGTATACCGGCCATAGTTTTACACCAAAACACACAAAACCAGCTTACCTTGATTAACTAGCATAATAATTACGAGGAAGCCAAAACACGCGATTGTATTCTTAAAACCGTCCATAATGAGCAAACAAAACTGTTTTCGTATAACAGAGAATTAACAAGGCAAAGCCAAGGTCTGAATTGACGATCAGTGGCTCCGAATTCACGCATACATCGGATGCTCTAAACTCGGAAGGCGTTGTCCCTGGCGGCCTGGCGGGGTGTCAGTAGATCTATAAGCTCATAGTATATCATCAGGAGTGAATAATAGTATATTATTATTCACTCCTGATATCATATATAGACACATGTGTATATTTATTTATATACAAATATGTGTAATATTTATGGCCATAGACTAATAATAACCTAGCTAAGTTATTATTAATCGATGTTATAGCACGATATATAAGAGCACGTCCACGTGACAATGGTTACGTCTATATAATACTATCAGGAGTGTATCGATACTATCAGGAGTGTATAATAGGGATACACCTAATAATGGGGATATCCCTAAATAGTATATCCCTATTATACACTCCTGATACTATAGTATATAGGCCTAACTGTAGTTCATGTTTTAGCTCTTGATGTTATACATTTTTCCATAAACATACTTATTCAATGTAGAGATATGTTCGTGAACGCACATTGTGCATTGTAATATTTTACATTGTTATAATATGAAGAAAGGCGACAGGGAAGATAGCTGAGGGGCGGTAGAAAAAAAGGAGACTGAGTGATCGAGGGACATCGGAGGTCAAGGGGAAGGACGGGATCTCGTGGATGAAGTAAGAGTTTTGCACCCTACAAGCTAAGGCGCTCTCATAATTATAAACACAGGTCTACTGATAAAAATTAAATACATAAATATATGCTGAGATACCACCTATAACCTTCATATTCATCACAAAATATAACTCTTCTGTTTAGATATTTCGCGTGCGCTTACATGCTAACGTAGCCATGCAGATTGTGTACCGGTACTGACTGATATATGCAGCGGGCACCTTACATGGAAGTTCTTCGTCATATTTCTTAAGAGAGGTTTACTGATGGAATGGTATCATATAAATCTATGCTAGAATATACCTCCTCTCTATCTTAAATGCATAATCTTCTCAAAATTTCATTCTTCTTAGGAGATATTGCGCATGCGCTAGCACCGTTTTATGCGTGCAGTATGTACTGAAGGCAACTGCATAATATATGTTGCTAAAGGAGAGAGTGGTGGGAGACTGAAGAACGGCGGCAGAAAAGATAGCTGAGGGGCGGTAAAAAAAAGAGGCTGAGCGAGGGACATGTGAGGTAAAGGGAATGGACGGGAGTGGATGAAGTAGGAGTTTTGCACCCTACAATTAAGCTAGGGCGCGCTCTCCTAAGTATAAACACAAAACTAATGATAAAAGTTTATTGGGGAAATCTATGATGAGATACCCCCTAACTATTTTAAATGCATATTAATTACAAAATATAACTCCTCTGGTGAGATATTGCGCATGCGCTAACACACTAACGTAGCCAGATTGTGTACTGGCTAGGTATACGCAGCGGGGACCTTACATGCAAGGTCGTCCTCCTATTTCTTAAATAATGTCTACTGATGGAATGTTTTTATATAAATCTATGCTAGGATAACTCCTCTTCATTTTAAATGCATAATCTTTGCAAAATACGATTTCTCTCGGGAGATATTGCGCATGCGCGCACCGTGTTAGGCGTGCAGTGCCGTTTGAGGAAAACTTTATAAAAAAGCTTGCTGAGAGAGAGAGGCGATGGGAGACTGAGGAAAGGCGGCAGGGAAGATAGCTGGGGGCGGTAGAAGAAAAAGGGGGCCTAGCGAGGGACAGGTGAGGCAAGGGGAAGGACGCGAGGGCATAACGTAGGTGTTTTGAACACTACATGCTAGGGCGCTCTACTAATTATAAATACAGGTCTACTGATAAAAGTTTATTAGGGAAATCTCTGCTGAGATACCCCCTAACAATTTTAAATGCATATTCATCATAAAATAAAGCTCTTCTGGTGAGATATTGCTCATGCGCTAACACACTAACATAGCCAGATTGTGTACTGGCTGGTATACGCAGCGGCGACCTTACATACAAGGTCTTCCTGCTATTTCTTAAATGATGTTTATTGATGGAATGTTATCATATAAATCTATGCTAGGATAACTCGTCTTCATTTTAAATGCATAATCTTTGCAAAATACGATTTCTATCTGGATATATTGCGCATGCGCGCGCACCGTGTTAGGCGTGCAGTGCCGTCTGAGGCAAATTTCATAATATAGCTTGCTGAGGGAGAAAGGGGATGGGAGACTGAGGAAATGTGGCAGGGAAAACAGCTGGGGGCGGTAGAAGGAGGCTGAGCGCGGGACTGGGGAGGCAAGGGGAAGGACGCGAGGGCATAAAGTAGGTGTTTTGTATCCTATATGCTAGGGCGCTCTCCTAATTATAAACACAGGTCTACTGATAAAAGTTTATTAGGGAAATCTATGTTGAGATACCCCCTAACCATTTTAAATGCATATTCATCACAAAATATAACTCCTTTGGTGAGATATTGCGCATGCGCTAACACACTTACGTAGCCAGATTGTGTATTGGCTGGTATACGCAGCGGGGACCTTAAATGCAAGGTCTTCCTCCTATTTCTTAAGTGATGTCTATTGATGGAATGTTATCATATAAATCTATGCTAGGATAACTCCTCTTTATTTTAAATGCATAATCTTTGCAAAATTCGATTTCTCTCGGGAGATATTGCGCAT
>NW_014577500.1:23525-24294 GCF_000485595.1 Priapulus caudatus
AAGTTTATTAGGGAAATCTATGCTGAGATACCTCCTAACCATTTTAAATTTATATTAATCACAAAATTGAACTCCTCTGGTAAGATATTTCGCATGCGCTTACATACTAAGATTAAATATGGCGGGGCAGTGCCGTCCCATGGAAGTAACGAGATCAGAAATTGCGATGTTCTCCACTTGACTGGCGTACGTGGGTACGATTTTAACTGTGTGTTATAGAGGAGCACAATTTGATCGGCGATTACGTGGAATTAGAAGACGATCTAGAGAACGTGAACAATAAAACTCTTGTACGCACATAACTAAACCACGCTACGCGTACCCCCTCCCATCTTACACCAGCACACCCACAATATCGGTCGTTTTACGCCTGTCACATTTCTAGGTGATGTTCTGTAATGTAACTTACCCTATATAAACAAACGAGAGCAAGCGAGAGAGGGGGAGAAAGAAAGCGAGAGAGAGAGAGAGAGAGAGAGAATGAGCGAGAGAGAGAGGAGGCGGGAGAAGAGATGAGAGACGAAGAGAGAGAGAGATAAGAGAGACGAGAGAGAGAGACGCCAGACATTAGCGACGAGAGAGACGAGGCAAGGCGGCGAGACAAAGAGAGACGAGAAAGAGAGCGGACGCAGGGAGGGAGAGAGAAACCGGGAGGACAGGGGAAGCCAGACGAGAAGACGAGAAGAGAGACAGAAGGGGAAGGAAGAGACGACGGGACGTTGCCTAGTTATGTGCATGCTATGGTAACCTAATGTGTCTTAAACTAATA
>NW_014577500.1:27823-28901 GCF_000485595.1 Priapulus caudatus
TCATATAAATCTATGCTAGGATAACTCCTCTTTATTTTAAATGCATAATCTTTGCAAAATTCGATTTCTCTCGGGAGATATTGCGCATGCGCGCGCACCGTGTTAGGCGTGCGGTGCCGTCCGAGTCAAACTTCATAATATAGCTTGCTGAGGGGGAGAGGGGATGGGAGACTGAGTAAATGCGGCAGGAAAGATAGCTGGCGGCGGTAGAAGAAGAAGGCTGAGGGAGGGACAGGGGAGGCAAGGGGAAGGACGCGAGGACATAAAGTTGGTGTTTTGTATCCTACACGCTAGGGCGCTCTCCTAATTATAAACACAGGTGTACTGATAAAAGTTTATTGGGGAAATCTATGCTGAGATACCCCCTAACCATTTTAAATGCATATTCATCACAAAATATAACTACTCTGGTGAGATATTGCGCCTGCGCTAACACACTAACGTAGCCAGATTGTGTATTGGCTGGTATACGCAGCGGGGACCTTACATGCAAGATCTTCGTCATATTTCTCAAAAGAGATTCACTGATGGGATGTTATCATATAAATCTATGCTAGAATATACCTCCTCTCTATCTTAAATGCATAATCTTCTCAAAATTGTATTCTTCTTGGGAGATATTGCGCATGCGCGAGCACCGTTTCAGGCGTGCAGTACGATCTGAAGGCAACTTCATAATATAGCTAGGTTGCTAAGGGATAGAGTGGTGGGAGACTGAGGAAAGGCGGCAGGGAAGATAGCTGAGGGGCGGTAGAAAAAACGGAGGCTGATCGAGGGACATGGGAGGTCAAGGGGAAAGACGGGAGTGAATGAAGCAGCAGTTTTGCACTCTACAAGCTAGGGCGCTCTCCTAATTATAAAATAAGATCTACTGATACAAATTAATTACATAAATCTATGCTGAGATACCCCCTAACCATATTAAATTTATATTCATCACAAAAATTGAACTCCTCTGGTAAGATATTTCGCATGCGCTTACATACTAAGATTAAATATGCCGTGCCGTCCCATGGAAGTAGCGAGATCAGAAATTGCGATGTTCTCCACTTGACTGGCGTACGTGGGTACGATTTTA
>NW_014577500.1:29279-35849 GCF_000485595.1 Priapulus caudatus
GGGAAGGAGAGAGGGGGTGCACGTTCGCGATAATGTAAACGTGATAGCGCAAAAACTCAAATATGTAAGCCAAAAAATCAGTATGTAGAGAACAAGTTCTTTATTACGATTTTATTCTTGCAAGCACATGGAACGTCAAGATTTTAATGGCAAGCATTCATCGTAAGTTGCACTGACCACCGCACCCTATATGCAGGGACGAGTTAGTTCCTCTTTTCGAGACAAGCAAACCAATCATAAAACTGACAGTAACTATCGACTTTTACGGTGGGGAATATCTTTTATGACAATTTCACTGTGTTTTGCCGTGTGTCTAACACTGCCAAGTGCGCCACCTGGTGCGATAAAGCACGTGAATTAAACGTGTGCGTAGCAGTCACATACCTTTCTGATAATTTTACTGGAAAACCCAAAACTTTCGTAGAAAAGCTTTGTAAAAACGCCGAGTGCGGTCACTACACGACTGAATAAAATACTGGATAAAATAATCTTTGTACACCCACCTACCATAAAACCAACCAACCTAGACAAGTCAACAGACCATAAAAACGAGTATATATTCATGGAATTACAGATCTGTAGATAAATTGAGACATTTTATATTACGCACCATATACATTTCCTCTTGATTTCTTCTACGTATGATGGAAATCTGGCAAAACATAGCAATATTGACTACGAGACGTTGTAAGAAAGACCAAAAAGAACTATGTCAACTGTCAAATCAAGGTAATTATTGCAGTTTTTGAAATAAAAGAGCCCTAATAAAATACGATAAACATTCTGACCACAACACATCATCCCAATTCCAAGAGAAACCACATATATATATATATATTATATCATTTCATTGCAACTATGTAATGCCTGTCACAGTCACAGCTGCTGCTGCTGCTGCTGCTGTTACTACTGCTGCTCCTGCTGTTGCTCCTGCTGCTGCTGTTACTACTGCTGCTGCTGCTGTTGATGTTGATGATAATGATGTTGTTGCTGCTGATGCTGATGTTACTGCTTCGGCAGTTTCTGACGTTTGCCGCTTGCCTTAGTTGCACTCGCCTATGTTGTATAAGATAGACACTGCCTCTTCTGCAAAATTTAATACAGAGGCAAGTAAATTATCAGGTTGTGTTAATTTCAAGACAAACACAATTTACTCGTGAATCTGACATCACCGAGACCCTACTCGAGTCAGTCTTCACTCCCAATGAGCAAAAGCAGTGAAAGCAAATCGATGAATGTAATAAAGAACTGAATGTGGATCATTCAGATTCACTACAGTACACCGACGCATGCACGCACACCAAACACGCACACACGCACACACGCCTACACACGTGCAAACACACGGGGGTTGATAAACCGAATTCAAAACATTTCCCAGGACTTTTCCTGGACTGAGAAGGTTGATTTACCAGGATCCCAAAATTTAAACCGAATATAATCTTTGCACCTCGTGTCTTCTAATCAACATCAAGTGATCAAACTCTTGCCTCAAGGAAGTTTTATTGCGCACGCACACTCACACACGAACACATAAAACACAGCACGCACGCACGCATGCACGCATGCACACGAACACATAAACACTAGCACGCACGCACGCATGCACGCACACACGCACGCATACAAACAAACACATGAACGCAAGCACGCACGCTCACACACGAACACATAAACACGATACATCAAACAGCAAGCTACGCCATGCTCTCAGACGGCTCGCACCGAACGGCTACGTTCGCGACGCTACAGACGACGAAGCACATAAACACAAGCATGCACGCACGCACTCTCATACCTGGTTCATAGTAGTCATACACCCGCACGGTGGATGGCTTAGCATCTTCTACATCCAAGTATTTCTCAATGTCAAATGTGACGCATATCGGCTCTCCTGGCGTGAACTACAGTAAACAATAAACACACGTAAGTAACGTACACAGTTCATAGACACCACGAGAATCAATCTTAGTGAAAACCCCAGCGAATCGAACCCTGTGGTGGGTGATGGGCTGATAACCAGAAGCAAGAGCCATATGTAGATATTGTCGAATCACTCATAATATCAGGAGCATATAATAATAGATATTATCAGGAGTGAATAATAATTGTTAGTATCCTATTTTTCGATAATCACCTCTAGGATTTACATTGTAGTGGCGCCAAAAATGGCGGCTAGATTTGTAAATGTTACGGAATCCGAAATTGACAAATTTAAAGAAAATGCTGTCCCCAAAAGTACCAAAGATGTAAAGTACTCGGGCAATAATACTAAAACAATTATTCGCCTCAGGCTCAGTGAATCTTGTTGAATAATTGTTAAATAATAAAATAAACTATTATTAATCACTTCTGATATTATTATACACTCCTGATAATATCATTAGTTTTTAAAGGTTCACACTATACCAGCAGTGCTCAACGCAATATCTAAATTGGACAATGCATGGTGTGTGTAGGGGAAGGGGAGTAGCTGTGACACACGTGACATATGCCAGCTGGTGGCAGCTATACCTTGTTAACGTATATGTCGACCGACTTGCCGTTCACTTCGTAACGTTTCAGTGGTGAATTCGGGTCCAGCTTTTCAAATATCTGAAATACAGCACGCAAATTAATTCATTCATCACAGATGTGTGACTATTTTTTCGCTGCGACTTGCGTTTCATAAAACGCCAAGAACAATTCATACATTAATGACATCGTTACTGCTACAGAGGGCACACCAGTTCTCCCAAACAGGGAATATTGGCAGTGAATAAGTTCTTCTACATAGATTGTACACCAGCAGTGGGCAAGTTCCTCCCAAATAGATCTAGCAAATTTCTCAATGTCAAAAGCAAGAAATGTATAGCAATTAACCAATAGCAACGATTCAGCCAAAAGCCATGTTGGTTACATAAGCAAAGCAGAGCATTTCAGGAATTACTGATGGCAAATTAATTATTATATATAAAACAAGAATGTGCAAATAACCTTCTTCAGTGTGGCTTTAATGGGAGAAAAGCCGGAAACCATCTTGATACTGATGACGGCCATGTTGGAATCCTCCTCCCCAGAATATCTGTAGATAATCATATGTAAATACTTGTACATAGCTCTGAAATCACTTTTTAATAGACCTGTATATATTTGTATGCAATCACATGATAACAACCTTGCAGGTCTTGTACATAATATACCTGAATAATTAGATGCTATATGTACCTGTATATAGCCCTAAATTTCCATACATACTGTTTAACCACATGTATAACCGTTATGGCAAGAAAAACAACTGTCCAACACAATATAGTGCTATTGTATATATAAATCTATAGTAGTATATAAGTAGCTCTCTATCTCAACATTCTCAGTTAGAAATCTAGAATAGTACAACTTTCTTCCCCTCCCCTTCTCTCTCGTGACCTCTCTCGCCCTCCCTCTCTCCCTCCTTCTTTCTCTCATTCATGCTTACATCCCACAGGCATTGATTGTCCAGGCCTTACACTCGGCACCCTGAGGTCTTGATGCAATGGTGGCTTGGAACGTCACAACCCTCCTCTTCTCCACAAATACATTGTAGAAGACGTTGCCCTGTGAATGCATAGGCACTTATAAATAAATATAACTTCCAACAAACATCAAAACACGCGTAATAATTGCATCGCCAACCAGTTAATTTTACCCAGAAGACCTAAAACCCTTGCCGAAAAATTAGATTTTGGTGCCCACTGCTCCCAGAGGGAAAGTATAGACGCTTATAAATAAATAGAACTTCCAACACACAGCAAAACATGCGTAATAATTGCCTTGGCAAGCAATTAATTTTACCTGGAAGACCCTAAAAAACCCTTCCCGAAAAAGTAGATTTTGGCTGTCACGGTTCCCAGAGGCAGAAGTAGGAGTAGGGTTTTCTTAATTTCGAACCCCGGCAATGGGAGCACCCACCTGAATTATGGCACATCGTGACCCCGTCGCCGTGACCTCCACGCGGGCGGGAACAGCTGCGACGTCTATCTGCTGCAGGACGAGACTGTTGTCGTTGGTAACATGGACGACGGCATCGGTGGCGCCCCCTTCTGCGATTGTGACGTCGGTCCTAACGCCGCCTGAGCCGTGGGAGAGGCTGGCGAATTGTGAGAGTGCTGCAGTACCTGATCACGGATGTCCTGTACGCTACAAATCATATAACACGCCATCGATTGGTGTTGGATGTCCGTATATGCCTGCTTGCTGCCATGTATCTAACAAATACGCACCCATCATTGAGGTTAAGTTCGTATATGCTGCCAGAACTATTATATGCATGTAGTTTTGTACCTATATCAAGCATGTATGATCCATCAGTTGAGCCGGCGCGCTTGGTGCCTGCATTGCGTGCTATGAGTTGCTTATGGACCATGTATGTCTGCCCGCGTGCACACACCGCCGTAAGTGTGACTATCGGTGCGTGCCTGCACATGTGCACACACCGACGGGTTCCTGCGGTGGAGTGTGGTGTGTGTGCGTGCATGCAATGCGTAGTGTGAGGGCTATGTTGTGTGTGTGTGCGGGTGTTTGCGTGCATGCGCGTACGTGTGTGTGTGTGCGTCCGAGTGTGTTTGCGTGCTGTTGCAGCCTGCTGTGCGCTGCATGTGTGTTGCGTGGCGTGTGTGTGTGTGTGTAGTGTGTTGTGTGCGTGGAGCTGGTGTTTGCGTGTGTGCGTGGTGATGTGTGTCGTTTTCTGCGGTAGTAGTTTCTGCGTATGCGTGCATTGCGTGGTGCGGATGGGCTGATGTGTTAGTGTCGCGTGTGAGTGCAGTGGTCGCATGCATACGTGCGTTGTGAGTGGCGTGCGTGCGCGCTCACTGTGTGGATGCGAATGCGCCGCGCGAGTCCTGCTGCTGGGTGAGCCAGCGCATGATGGACAGCTGGCGCGTTAGATCACCGCCATCGGTCAGCAGCGTCATCGTCAGCAGATGCGTACGCGTCATTCCGTGGGTTGATCGCCTTCTTCTCCGCCTGACGGTTCCAGTGCAATCTGCCAACAGAAATGTACGTGTGTGATGATGGCAGACCCTGCCTATTAACTACTGAGGGTTCCAGTGCAACCTGCCAATGGAAATGTATCGTGGGTGTGATGATGTGTAGACCCCACTATTAAACTATCTGAGGCGTTCCAGTCTGGCAACACTGCCATGGGAGAATGAACGTGTGTGATGATGAGGACCCACCTTATTAACTACTGAGGGTTCAGTGCAACTGCACGGAAATTGTCGTGTGTTTGATGGGGTAGACCCCGACCTATTAACTACTGAGGGTTCCAGTGCCACCTGCCAACGGAAATGTACGCGTGTGATGATGGTAGACCCCACCTATTAACTACTGAGGGTTCCAGTGCAACCTGCCAAGACCAACAGGGTGGTGGTACGTGTGTGACGACGGTATACCCTGCCCATCAACTACCTATGCCAGTACCGTGACGTATAGTGGCAGTAAACTACACAGGTAAAAGCGAAAAGCGATAAACAAAAAGTGTTAGAGTGCAACGTTGGTTTAATAGTGTCGTGCAGCTCTGGCCAGCAACCAATGTAGTTGAGCTTGTAATTAATGGGTATCTGCGAGCATGTATGCATACTGCTATATGTTTGGGTGGGTTCATGTTGGTTTTTTTCATTCAAGGTTCCTATCTTAACTGGGAGATGTAAGAAGAACGAGTAGAATTTGTGGGCACACTTACGATGTGTCAACGACTTCTGCATTTGGCTTCTCCCAGTGTAGTGTTTTCAGTGAGGTGTCTTCTATTGCAAGATCCATCAACCTAGGCACGAAAAATCACACAATATTGACAGCAGCAGTTACAGCAACACACTTGTCTAGGTACACCGACAACAACAATAACAACAACAACAACAACCATGACAATAACTGCAGCAGCAACAACAACATCCACATAGAAAATTAAGACAAGACATTAAAGTAAGATGACTGATACAGACGCACGCACGCACGCACACACGCACACACACCCATGCCCCACATACACAAACGCACGCACACACACGCACCTGGCTAGGTATTCGCCGCTCCTGGCACTGTCTCCGTGGCGAGCGTACATGTATGCGACCAGCGCGAGCGTGTAGGCATCACTGAAGCTCTCACGCTCGATGCAGCTCAGCGCTGCCGCGATCGGCTCCTGCACAGCCGGCATCGTCGCGGCGATCAGCGACGTCGCCACGTACGCGGTGAGCGTTGCCTTTGTTCTCGCATCGCCGACGCCACCCTGCAATGAAGGATCATTGTCTCAGCGCGCAGCGGCCGACAGGCGACACGCGAACGAACTAGTCGGCACATCGTGGCGGACACGCTAGAGTAGCGATATATCTACTGTGTTGCGTGTGGAGCAGTCAGGAGGGATACCGCTTTCACCATTATGTCGTGATGGGAAGGTACAGGTAGGCAATACACCTACCTTCACGCCCTGGTGCAAGGGTTCCCCCGGAAGTTATCCCCCTGCCTGCTCTCAACCTACCTTCATGCCCTGGTGCAAGGGTTCCCCCTGGAAGTTATCCCCCTGCCTGCTCTCACCTTCCCCTAGGAATCATCCCC
>NW_014577500.1:35859-41600 GCF_000485595.1 Priapulus caudatus
ATCATCCCAGCCTCTGCTCTCACCTTCCCCTAGGAATCATCCCCGTCTCTGCTCTCACCTTCCCCTAGGAATCATCCCCGTCTCTGCTCTCACCTTCCCCTAGGAATCATCCCCGTCTCTGCTCTCACCTTCCCTTAGGAATCATCCCCGTCTCTGCTCTCACCTTCCCCTAGGAATCATCCCCGTCTCTGCTCTCACCTTCCCCTAGGAATCATCCCCGTCTCTGCTCTCACCTTCATGCCCTTGTGATGCAACGTCCCCACGACAGGGAAGCAGCCGTCCTCGCCCTGGCGACGCGCGATCCACTCGACGCTCGCCGCGATCTGCGCGTCGTCAATGAAGATGAACGGCCGGGCCTCAGCGAAGCTGCGAACGACAAACGCCGTCAGCCACATGCTGCCCTCCTTGTCACGGTTACCGAACGCACTGTACGCTCCATCATCGTGCCGGTACGTCAGCTCCCTCTGGTAGCCTGCGGGAGAAACAGCTCGATAAGTTAATTTTATTATTTACGTATGTATTTTTGCAGTTTATGTATTTTACAATTATATGTACTCGCTATAGGCGGCGTCATCGTGCCGGTACGTCAGCTCCCTCTGGTAGCCTGCGGGAGAAACGGCTCAACAAGTTAATTTTATAATTTATTATTTCATATGTTAATAAATTGGCCTGCGGGTCAATCGCCGGACGGTCAGATGGCTGCCTGACTCAACGCTTCGGACGCTGCAGAAAAAAATCGGTCGGGGAAAAAATATCGCACGAGCGAAATGGGACGTGATCGGTGATTACAAACTCGCCCGCCAGGTGGCACTGTGGTCGGTGATGTGACTAGGGGGCGACACCAGCACTCACCGGCTCGCATGTAGGTGAGGGCCTTCTTGCTGATTGCGTCCGTCGCTTGACCGGTGGCCGTCAGGTACTGCATGATGTAGATGTCCGGAGCGAAGGTGATCATGTTCTGCTCGCCGCAGCCGTACGGCATGGTCAGCAGCGCGTCCAGGTTCTGCAGCGCGGACCCCATGACGTCGCCAATGACCGACACGGTCGCGCGGCCCGAGTCTGTCAACAACAACACACACGTCAACATCAACATCAACAGCATTAATGATTAGTCGAGTTTTGACAATACTTTTTTGATTTTCATAAACAAACTTGTTTTTTTACCAACGGCCCGCAGTCTGTCAACAACACACAAACTCCACCACATGTATATATAATATATATAAATAAAAAATATACTATTATCTGATATTATTATATTTATATCTATTTATCTGTCTATATATATTATATTATATATATATATATAGATATATATGATATATATTTATATATTATATATATATATATAGAGACATATAGATATAGATTAATAAATATAAATAGTATATAGGAGATATTATTTATTATATAGTATTATATATAGTATTATTCGGATTTGAGCGGAGATATGGGTTACTCATAAATTTCAAGCCCTGGTCATTTACGATGATTGATCGGGGCATCGGTTACGGTTACTGTTCGTGGCCAGAAGGGGGCGCTATACCTGGGACTAGGTCTTCGGAGGGTAGAGCGAGATCCATGACGTCGGTGAAGACGCCTCCGCTCTCGCGGTGCGGACAAGCGAACATGCTGACCGAGTATGCCTTCTCGACTCCCTCCGCCTCCACCAGGAGGCGCTGCGTGATCGCGTCACGGACGCCCGCTCCCGTCTCGCTCATGGCGACCTCGTTGCCGCAGATGAGGTTTGTCGTCGGGAGCGATAGAGCGTGCACGGTGACGTTGACTTCTCCCAGCAGCTGCGGTCTGATCATGTACCTAGCAACAGTAGCAACAACGCTAACACACTGTAACAGCTACCCTTGTATACAACGCTAACACACGTTGTATAGATACATGTGCATGCAAACTGTTGCACAAGTTATAGCATTGCTCTTTTAAGAAAACTACCGTACACACGACTATATATTAACAGCAGGGGTTAATAATGACATGTTAATTGACATTATTACCCATGAATAACATATTATGCATATGAAAAATGTTGCCTGTGCAAATATTAGAATAGAACAGGCGTGTTTATGTGATGAGCTGAACACAACAGCAACCATCTCACCAAGGATTCTACATGAACTAATGAACGTAAAACACCTAGTTCTATATATACATCTATGAGAGTCACGCGTGTGTGTTGGAGCTACACGGCTAAGTGAGCCACGTGATTGGAGCTACATGGCTGAGTGAGCCACGTGATTGAAGCTACACGGCTAAGTGAGCCACGTGATTGGAGCTACACGGCTAAGCGAGCCACGTGATTGGAGCTACACGGCTAAGGAGCCGGTTGGAGCACACGCTAACCGAGCACTTGATGTCTAGCTACACGGCTAAGCGAGCCACGTGATTGAAGCTACACGGCTAAGTGAACCACGTGATTGGAGCTACACGGCTAAGTGAGCCACGTGAATGGAGAACCTTACCGGTGCGTGGTCGCAGTTCCGCCGCTGGCACACAGCGCCACCTGCTTGTCGCTGAACACCTCAAACGCATCCGAGTCCTCAAGGGTAAGCTCAATCTGAATGAAAAACACGTATATATATATACATATATATATATATAAATATAAATATATATACATACATACATACATACATACATACATCACATACATACATAATACATACATACAATACATACATACATACATAATACATACATACATACATACATACATACATTACATAACTATACTACATACATACATTAGTACTACATATATACATACATACCTTACCATACATACATACATACAATACATTACTACTAATACACTTACATACTACATACATACGATAATTCATAGCATCATACATACAACATACAATAGTATACATACCACACATGATATATATTACTAAATTTATATATATATATATTATATATAATATATATATATATATATAGAATATATATAATATATATACATAACATATAACACATGATGAGAATGAAGTGTACTGTTAAATAAATCGCCAAGTTTATTACTAAACTACTTTCCGTGTTTTATGTAGAAATTATTCTGTTTCTCATTGCTACTTGAACATTGCAGCTCCTCGCTGAGTAATCCCAGGAAAACGCAAAACGAACGGACGACGGCGACCTACGTGAGAGAGTCGGAGAGATAGTGAGCACGGAGACGCATGCAGACGATTGCGTCATTTGCGCACGGCCGGAGTAGGGGCAGCGTGTAGGAGATTGAAAGAACGGCTGGAGGCGCGCAGAGAGAGGCGGTGGGGGAAACACCGAACCCCTGCCATCCACGCTCCGTGCAATAGCCGCCGCCTCACCCAGTTACCGTTGATCGTGTCCGGACCTCCGTGGTTACGTCCACGTTGACCGAAGTGGCTGCGAGGAAATAGCCACTGAGAGCGGTGAATGATACTGATGGTGATGACGATCGATACTCGGTGCCTTGTTGCTGTTCAGGCTATAGTGTTACTTAACATAACCACTACTATCCCGCCACGAAGCCTGAGACTGTGAGTGGATTGATGACGATGATATCATTACTGCGGTTGCATTGCTTGCGCTATGGCTATTAGTCAGAGATTCTCTGACCAATGCCCACACCGACGAATTAGTGGATTTGGTGTGGTTAGATAGATAGATAGATAGATAGTAGATGGAAAAATAGAAAGATTGATAGCATAGATTATGCGCTCACATAGATAGAGTGCTGAGCGTGCAGGTGGGGGAGGAGCCTTGATCTCCACGCCAGCCGCGTGTGCCCTGGAGAATCACTGCAAGGTTACGTGACAGACTACGTGTATCCTTAGCCTGTGGTTGGTTGTTTGTAATCTACAGCAGCAGCCAGCTAAAGTTCTAACCCACACGCAATCCATCAAAATCGTGGCGTGTGTGGCATTGGGAGAGAGAATCTCGACTACTATGGCTAGTCTCTTGATTACAGCTACTATAGAGAGTGTAATAATAATATGATGATAACCTATTTCTAGAGGAAGATAATCTATTATCGTTCACTCCTGCTACATATCAGCCCGCCACGAAGGCGTGAGATGTAAATGGATGATGATTGACGACGATACCATTCTGGGTTGTTGCTTGCTGTTACGGCTAGTGCTATACCTAACCACTAAGCTATCACCCTTACTATGATTAGGCTATACTGGCTTTATAGGCTAGACTATATAGGCTTGCTTGCTGCTGCCAATTATAGAAAAACATCTATATATATTAAATGAGCTTATATATTCTAATCAAGCAGCTGTTCAGCAAAAAACTAGCTATGTGGCCACACGCGTGGCAATATTGCACGTAACGTTCAACCTACTCCAATCTGTACAGATCCCACAACCACGTCTCTGGGAAGTATGTTCTTATGTCTTGCTCAGCAG
Source organism: Priapulus caudatus (assembly GCF_000485595.1). Lineage (NCBI taxonomy): Eukaryota > Metazoa > Priapulida > Priapulimorpha > Priapulimorphida > Priapulidae > Priapulus > Priapulus caudatus. Next base: position 40,272 of record NW_014577500.1, read on the forward strand.
CAGTGGTGGAGCTCTCCTCAGGACCCCCATCATTATCATAATCCACTTCCATGGTTACGACTTCCGGTCCGGGAGCAGCCATTGGCATCGGTTGAATACCACCGGCACTGCCAGGGCCACGCGAACCTGCCCGATTCCGTTTCTTATTGCCTGTGATATCGCTACTGCTATCATCATCGTCGTCATCATCATCGTCATCATCATCGTCATCATCATCATCATCATCATCATCATCGTCATCATCATCGTCATCATCATCGTCATCATCATATTTACTGTCATCGTCTTCATTGTTTTTTGGAGAGGTATGGAGAGAACATATAACTCACTCCAAAATCACAACTGTTATTATAATAGCTAGTATATCCCGATAATTATAATAATTGTAGAACATTAGTTCAAAATTGTTATAACAGAGAGGTCACCTTATTTGGGTTTGCTGTTCCCCCCCCCCTCAAATATTCCCTGGCTTCTACATTTATCCGACCTTCCCCTAACCTTTTTCTGCAATTTAAAAAAAAAAATGTAAAAAAGTTGTAACAATTTTACAAGTCGCCAATCTTCACGATTACTAGGTGGTCATATCTTCTCCATACAAGTAATGCGTTCTCGCTGCTATCACCTGTTCTCATGTAGTATCTCCATCGCCTCTCCCTGCTCACGCAAGGCCGCGCATCCACCTCCATATCCGACATCACAGTCAAGCCAAGATTCTGTAATGAATGAGCATTCACTAGTAATTAGGGGTGTAACGATTAACCGCGATTCAACTGTATCGCGCGCGGTACATCCCGTTCTGTTCGGTTTTCGTTTTTTTGTTTTTGTTTCGGTTCTCGGTTCGGTTCCGAGAAATACATTCAACCCTGAGTCTAATCTCAAGTCTAATAGTCTATTTTGGTCAGGTAGATCACTTCAATGAATAGTATTATGACTATTATCCTTGAACTGTATTACTTTATTGTCTTTTGGCCAGTGAATAACACAATAAATGTATAATATTATGATAGGTATTATTATTATTATTCAAAATGGAGGAAAACTTTCCCCATCTTCTCAGGATTTTTAATTTTTTACTACTGAAAATAACCGAACCGAACCGAAGAGCAAAAACCGAAAACCGAACCGAACCGAAACAAAATGTATCGTTACCCCCCTACTATAGTAATGCACTCTTTTATTTCAGCAAACTCAATCATCAGCATCCTCAGCGTCACTCAATTAACAGCTTCAAACTGCGATCTGCGGTAGAGGAATCATATCCACATATACTCTACTGTCTACACTGCGAATATGTAGCCCAACAGTGTGGTAAAACAACATGCGCAGCAA
>NW_014577500.1:46171-54103 GCF_000485595.1 Priapulus caudatus
GTAAATCTACAGCACAGCCAGCTAAGTCTAACCCACACCAAATCCATCAAAATCGTCGGTGTGGGCATTGGGCAGAGGAATCTCGGACTACTATGGCTAGTGCTACTTAATTACCACTACTATCAGGAGTGAATAATAATAGATGATAACCTATTATCTAAGAGAATGATAATCTATTATCGTTCACTCCTGCTACTATCACCGCCACGAAGGCGTGAGATGTAAATGATGATGATGATGACGATGATACTATTACTGCGGTTGCTTGCTTGCTGTTACGGCTAGTGCTATACCTACCACTACTATCACCCCCTACTATATTAGGCTATACTGGCTTTATAGGCAAGACTATATAGGCTTGCTTGCTGCTGCCAATTATAGAAAAACATCTATATATATTAAATGAGCTTATATATTCTAATCAAGCAGCTGTTCAGCAAAAAACTAGCTATGTGGCCACATGCGTGGCAATATTGCACGTAACGTTCAACCTACTCCAATCTGTACAGATCCCACAACCACGTCTCTGGGAAGTATGTTCTTATGTCTTGCTCAGCAGCAGTGGTGGAGCTCTCCTCAGGACCCCCATCATTATCATAATCCACTTCCATGGTTACGACTTCCGGTCCGGGAGCAGCCATTGGCATCGGTTGAATACCACCGGCACTGCCAGGGCCACGCGAACCTGCCCGATTCCGTTTCTTATTGCCTGTGATATCGCTACTGTTATCATCATCGTCGTCATCATCATCGTCATCATCATCGTCATCATCATATTTACTGTCATCGTCTTCATTGTTTTTTGGAGAGGTATGGAGAGAACACATAACTCACTCCAAAATCACAACTGTTATTATAATAGCTAGTATATCCCGATAATTATAATAATTGTAGAACATTAGTTCAAAATTGTTATAACAGAGAGGTCACCTTATTTGGGTTTGCTGTTCCCCCCCCCCCTCAAATATTCCCTGGCTTCTACATTTATCCGACCTTCCCCTAACCTTTTTCTGCGATTTTTAAAGAAAAATGTAAAAAAGTTGTAACAATTTTACAAGTCGCCAATCTTCACGATTACTAGGTGGTCATATCTTCTCCATACAAGTAATGCGTTCTCGCTGCTCTCACCTGTTCTCATGTAGTATCTCCATCGCCTCTCCCTGCTCACGCAAGGCCGCGCATCCACCTCCATATCCGACATCACAGTCAAGCCAAGATTCTGTAATGAATGAGCGTTCACTAGTAATTAGGGGTGTAACGATTAACCGCGATTCAACTGTATCGCGGGTACATCCCGTTCTGTTCGGTTTTCGTTTTTTTGTTTTTGTTTCGGTTCTCGGTTCGGTTCCGGGAAATACATTCAACCCCGAGTCTAATCTCAAGTCTAATAGTCTATTTTGGTCAGGTAGATCACTTCAATGAATAGTATTATGACTATTATCCTTGAACTGTATTACTTTATTGTCTTTTGGCCAGTGAATAACACAATAAATGTATAATATTATGATAGGTATTATTATTATTATTCAAAATGGAGGAAAACTTTCCCCATCTTCTCAGGATTTTTAATTTTTTACTACTGAAAATAACCGAACCGAACCGAAGAGCAAAAACCGAAAACCGAACCGAACCGAAACAAAATGTATCGTTACCCCCCTACTATAGTAATGCACTCTTTTATTTCAGCAAACTCAATCATCAGCATCCTCAGCGTCACTCAATTAACAGCTTCAAACTGCGATCTGCGGTAGAGGAATCATATCCACATATACTCTACTGTCTACACTGCGAATATGTAGCCCAACAGTGTGGTAAAACAACATGCGCAGCAAAGCAGAGGGCTTCAACTATGATTTGAGGTAGAGGCACATCTCCACTCCCACAACAAGGTGCTAAAAGTCCATCGGAGAAAAACCAGAGTTTCACACTTGAACTTACTTGGAACGCGAGCCTCGAGTCGACATTGTTGGTGAATGTCCAGTACAAGGAATGGCGACTAGTCCTAATCACGGGTTCCACGATGGCCGGGAAAGCCACCGGGCCTGGGGGACCGGGAGGACCCTGGAGGCCTGGAATAGGTGGTGGCGGTATCTCCTCAGGACCTAAAACAAGCACAATCAGTAAATTAATGACAGACCAATAAACCATAATGGTTGTTACAGATGTAGCTCTCCTGTCCCGCATCTCCGAAACCTCAAGCAGAATTCCACATCACAGAAAATTCTAGATTATGGGAGTTCATTCGTAAGATCACGATCTAATACATTGAAATCTTACCGAAACATAAAGCCAATTTTATTTTCACTTATGTTTAATGCTGATGCACAATTATCAACATTTCAGATAGAGAGAGAGAGAGCGAGAGAGAGAGAAAGAGAGAAAGAGAGAGAGAAAGAGAGAGAGAGCGAGAGAGAGAGAAAGAAAGAGAGCGACAAGGAAACCATGCACTCACAGATATTGGCGTCCAGAAACGATTCTTTATATTAACATTATAACGGTGAGTAAAACATGACAAGTTCGTCAAGGGCAATTAAACCGCAGAGGAAATGCTAGCAGAGAGTTGTGAAGTAAATAGACGCGAGCGCTCACCATTAGGAGGGCCATACTTGCTGGCACAGTATTCCCAAGCTCTGATGTACGACCGACGGCGATTGGTTGCCGGGATGACCTTCGCAAAGATCTGCAAGACGAGACGAGAGTAGTAAGATATATATAGTATCAGGTAGATATAGTATTATTAAACGTTTATATAGTATTGATATATAGTATTAATGATACTATATCACTATACTATATTCTATATCTATATCTTTACTATATATGATTATATAGTACTAACGTTATATAGTATTGATACTGTATATAGTATTGATACTGTATCAGGAGTGAATAATAATAGATTATTCTCTCTATTGTTATTCACTCCTGATAGTATCATGACCTGATGGCATGCTGAAAGTAGCCAACTTAATTATACATGTGACCTAAACCCCAGGCAGGTTGGCTACCCATGTCATAGCTAGCTCACTAAAAAATATAAACAGTATAACTATAAATTAGTTCTTTTGTGATGAAGTGTGAGCTGATGAGTATGGTAGAAGCATTGTCAATTTGTGCTGCCACCTACAGTGACTTTCCAAGCATGCCATAGTGTGCTAAATAATGGCTGCAAATAATTACAAACAGAAGACTGAAGATCGGGGGGGATTAACTGAAGATCCTTAAACCCACTTATACGGACACAAACAAACACCTGGAGTTACCTTATCGGCTGTGATGCTAGTGCTGTCACCTAGCAACGTGACACTTTTGTCGACGACTCCGACTGCGCATAGAGAGTTGGGGCTGCCACGTATTGTCAGCTTTTCTGCGGCGCCGGGAAGTTGCTGCTGTGCTGCGAATTGCATTGTCACCTGCGAACGTTGAGATTGGCTTACTGGCGGTACTAGATGGCTGGCTTCAGATAACATCTGATGTAAAGACACACCCAGCTAACACATAACGTTCCCATAATGTTCGTAGAACGTTTTAATCAAACCGGAATGTTCTAGGAAGGTTGCGGGAACATTATCTGTTAGCTGGGCATCTCCTCATATACTCTATACTGTCTATACTGCACACATGTTGACCAATGAGGCAGCTGCACAGCGTGGGGGCAAACCAGTGGTCTACAGCTGCTATCTGTAAGGCAGTAAACTCTACCTTCTGTGGAAAGCACTTCTCCACATTGATCTTCTTCGTGTCGGCAATGACCTCTTTGGTTCCGTTGTAGTTCACCACGTGATATACGAGCACGTGCAGCAGTGGCGCCATCTCCGGTGTCACGTCAAACTGAAGGTTGAAGCTTGCCACTATCCGACGTCCAGCGTGGAAAAAGTTATTTTTAATTAAAAGAAAAATATTCAGAATTCAATGTACAATAACGACAGTACTTATTTTTCTTATGCTACTCTTCGGTTCATAGTTTTTACTATAGTTCATAATAAGGTTATGTTTAATATATATTGTATATTAATAAGTTTAATATACACTGGACCCATCATCCTAATAATAATCTCTCTAATCCTCTTAATAAATCCTCATAATATCATAACCTTGAACTTAATATCTTATATCTTAATAAAATCTTAATAAATACTCTTACTATACATGGTCCTTGCACCTAACATTAATCTCGTTAACGTCTTACTGCCACGTTGTCAGAGACATTCTGTTGTACGAAGAATGAGCGTATTCACCTGGCTTTGCTGAGTCCGTGGAGGGAAGCTGCTGGTATTCCTCCTCAGTTAGCTGTTGCTCTATGCTTCCCACGTCTACGATGTGATTCGATACAACAATCTGTGGGGCATCATGAAGACACGACATCATGAGAAAACAAAAACAAATTGTGTCAATCGCAACATTTGTTTTTTTAATTCACGTCTGATGACATCTACAGACGCCTAAACAGCTATATACGCATGGCATTCATGCGCATGCGAGCGCAGAATCACGACCATGTAAATTGTTGTAGCCCTGATGTGCACGTCCATGTTTAAATGCTTTTGAGTCCCTGCCTTACGAACAATACTCTATCACTTGTTTCAATGTCAGAGTGGAATATGACCCTACGAATTGCCCAACTCGCATACACAATCCCAACGCACGCTTATCAAACCAATCCATGCTCCAACTTAGGAAATATGTTTGGAACCATGCAACTTTCACTCTCAGATGGAACTCTTTCAGAACTGCACACATCAATACATTTTTACTTCTTGGCTACGAACATATCGATTTCGCATTATAGATTCAAATATTGACGAGTGAAGAATGGCCATACCTTATAGTAAAACTGCCTGGATCCTGGTCCGTCAACCGTGTACCTGACCCGGACCTCTCCCTTCTCGCGGCATCGCAGTGTGTTCACATCGCTCTCTATCTGCAGGTAGTGGCTGCTTGCGGAAATCCAGCTGCTAAGATATATCGTTGCATGCGGCTTGGTGAGCATGATTTTCGAGTAGCGCTGCTCTGGCGAATCACGGATGTAGTCCACAGCATCATGGTCCAGTGACTCCGCCTAAAAAACACCCATCAGTTACTAATGTCATCTAGCTGTGTGATGAATGCGAGTGGAAGTGCTGCCACACACTTAACAATAACAATATAACTAATATAGCTAATAATTAATAACTAATAACTAGTACTGATATAATAAACTTTAATAATATATATAAATACGAATACTAATACATTTAATAAATGCCCAAGGTTAGAAGTGCTGCTACGAACTTAACAATAACAATATAACTAATATAACTAATATTTCAAATAACAAAATAAACTTTGTTAATATATCAATATAGAATAATAATATGTTCTCATAACTAATTAACAATTAAAGATTATCACCTTCAGACTGAGCTGTTTCTTTACTAGCTGAAGGTCAATAGGAAGCCTTGCTACTCCATCACTGCCCGTAACCACAGTCTTAACCAGCTGATCTGTTTCAGAGAAGATGACCGTCAGTCGGATCCTGACACCAGCAGCTGGCTGTCCATTCAAAGATGTTGCACTGACCTAAACAACAGTATCACGGGATGTTAACACACATCTGATTCTTTTTTTTTCTCTCTCTCTCACTCTGATTTTCGCTCGCTTGCTCTCTCTCTCTCTCTCTCTCTCTCTCTCTCTCTCTCTCTCTCTCTCTCTCTCTTTCTCTTTTTTTTTCTCTCTCTCTGTCTCTCTCTCTCTATCACCCTTCCTCCTTCTCTTTCCTTCTCTATCTCTCTCCTTCTCCCTCTGTCTCTCTCTCTCTTTCTCTCTCCCTCTCTTCCCCTTCTCTCTCAGCCCCTCTTTCTTTGTACGTCTTCCCCTTTCTCTCTCTCGACCACCTTGCTCACTCTTTAACCAAGCATTCACCTCAGCATTATAAGTCAAGAACGGCTTGAATTCGTCTTTGCTGAGAAACTTGAGGAACAGTTGATTCTTGCTAACTTTCACCTCTGTCTCACCAGATAGCGTCACATCTATAATTAAAAAGTTTAATTAAGAATTTTTTTTTTAAATTTAACTAGATACTTATTAACTGTTCAGAAATTTCGACATAATTCCTAGAGATAAGACATGTCAAAAATGTTGTCCGATTCGTGTCACAAGATTTTATAGCGTAAATAGGTTGGCAAAACAAATCTTTTTCTCGATAGATAGTCGATAATATTTGACAAAATGAATCATTTGTGTAGTAAAGTTAGAGCAAGACAATTTTTGGACTAGTCAAGATCAATTTTTATATATGGATAGCACGTGGATAGATATAACATATGGATAGATAACATTGCAGGGCTATTTCCTCAAGTTGTATGTCAGCCTTATTTGTGAATAGCTGTTAGCCTGCATGCATACATGCAGGCGCATATGACAGTGTTTAATTGTTTAACCTAACACACCGTCCCCACTGCAATCCTCCACCTGCGTCATCATGATCGACATCCTTCACATACGTCACCCTCAGTGACATTAATATTGGCTCTCGTGAGGTGACAACATCGATCACGTCAAGCCATGAGAATAGTCGTACATATGTCACTCACCCGTGTCATCCTCTGTGACGTTGGCACTCAGTGACAGTGTCACTGTACGCCAGGTCCCGTGAGAGTAGTTATGGTTTCTCAACGGCCAATCGGAAATGTCCACGTCGAATTTGCGACAGCCATCTTTGAGCTGTGAAATCCCAGCGGGGGGCAAAAATAACTAGTAAGCATGCACCATGCAAGTATCACTGTCAATAGATACGGCCATAGTCAAACGCTTGCAGTCCGTGGCTGATGTCATAACCATGTAACATTCCCTTCGAAGACTAACCTGTGACTTCAATATCATATTACCGCGACTTTACTGGTAGATTATTGTAGCTTTACTAATTGACAATTATGTAACTTAGAGTTCGCAGCTATTGCCACAACTCCGTAACAACTATCGTAGATTAACCTGTGACGTACATCACCTATTTAATTACCGTACTCTTACTGTGTGATGACTATCTGTAGCTTTACTAATTGACAATTATGTAACTTAGAGTTCGCAGCTATTGCCACAACTCCGTAACATACCTATCGAGGATTAACCTGTGACATCACTATTGTATTACCGTGACTTTACTGGTGGATTATTTGATGGCTTTACTACGACTATTCATGTACTCTTACGCAGATAAGGTCTGATGTCCCCCTGACTCTTGTCTTGACCACTCGCTCGTTTAGGCTATTTCTGACTAATATGCTATATATATATAATATATAATATATAATATATTAATTATATCGGGTAGGGTTAGGGTTAAGGTTAGTCAGAAATAGCTAAAACGAGCCAGGTCAAACAGAGTTCAGGGGGGACATAGACCTAACGAGCGTATAATTACAGTTTACTCGGCTGTCTTTACAGAATGGAGGCAGTTCAGGTTCTCGCGACCAGGAAGGTGCTGCGGACTGGGGTCGAGCGCACACCTGCAGCATCAGCATTGCCTCTCTACAGCTTGCCAATAACGTGTACCTAATTGACAAAAAATTTGTTTGTAGGTATTGGACACTGACCAATTAGTTATTGCTTTTTTCATTTTGTTCCGCCTTCGCCCTTCTTTTTAATTTGTAACTTCATCATTTTTTATATCATGCCCGTGAGTTGGCGATTATTAATATATTCCAAGATATTACTTAAAATTACATACGAAACATTCTCGTGTTGCTGCTACCTAACTCAATTATTATATCACTGGCAAAATACAGTGGACCATGTTGCGCGCATGCCCGCCCAAGTCCATTTCGACATATTTCCCTGAGAGGTAGAGATCACCCATGGTGTACGCATGAATCCAAACTTACTTGCACAGAACAATACCAGAGACACTCTTCGCACCGCGCATGACTGTGCGCGACGAACGCGTCACCAATCACC
>NW_014577500.1:55226-56499 GCF_000485595.1 Priapulus caudatus
ACCCTAATCCTAACCCTAACCATATCAAATAGTGACCAGGGTACGTTCCAGCAGTACCCTGGGGGACATAGACCCTCTCAGCCTTAGTGGTGACACCTATATGTGTGTGGGGATGGAGTTGTAGTAATTAATACTCACCCTCTCTGCGACAGGTCTCAGGTCTTTAGTAAGTGTCAGGATACGGAATTTAACTGCAAAAAGGCCACGATAATGAGATTTAATGACAACAAGGTATCGCCCGTAGAAGTAGGGGACATGAAGAAATGTTATTAATATTTAAAATGTACGTGAAAATGAATATTGAGCTTACCATAGGCACGCGCATTGTATGTTAATGTTCGTGCACACAAATTTTTGCATGGAGCGCAGCACTGATCTTTGATGCTCACCGCACACAGCAAAGTTGTATGCAAATATTACCTCGAGAAAAAATGTTGCATGAAGTAGAGCAATCGAGGTAGAAAATATTTGCATACAACTGATGTGTGCTCTATGACTAGAGTATCTATACTGCTTATATGCAGAAAATGAAAAAAAGAAAGAAATAATATGACATCTACGACCTTCATCTACAGACGCACTACAATCGCCTAGTAGGGTTATAGCAAATATATCATCCTCACCTGTCTGTCCGGGCTTGTAGACGGGTTTGTCTGGTTCAATGAACGTGAACGGCTTGACGATGTCTCTCAGCAAGGTCACCGGCTTGTGGTCGGCGATGTGGAAGAAAGTTGATTCCTCAGCAGTGAAACTGAGGTAGGCCGATTGCTCATACACGTAGTCCTCGCCATCCGGCAACTCCAGGTCAGCGCATAGGCTGGCCCCTGTGACAAACGCAGAGGTCAAAGGTCAGAACACGTGGCACAAAGGACAATGCATAGGCTGGCTCCTATAGCCGTGATAAAGGATTTAGGGTCAGGGTTAGGGTTAGGTTTAAGGTTAGAGTTAGGGTTACCGTTAGGGATAAGTTTATGGTTAGGTTTAGTTCTAGGGTTAGCGTTAGGGTCGGTTTAGAGTTAGCTGTAGAGTTATGGTTATATTTAGGGTTAGTGATAGGTTTAGGGTTAGGTTAAGGTTTAGGTTTAGTTTTAGGGTTAGGTTTAGGTTTAGTTTTAGAGTTAGGGTTAGGTTTAGGTTTAGGGTTAGGGTTAGATCAAGGTTAGCATTAGGGGTAAGAAAGGCTCAAGATTCAGTCTCATGGCATTGACTGATGCTCTACTTGACGTGAGGTCAAGGTCTGTTAATTCGTGAGGTCACTAATGATTATAATCAT
>NW_014577500.1:57002-58860 GCF_000485595.1 Priapulus caudatus
ATGAGTTTTTCTAGGCGGTAGCACACGGTTGCCATCTGTATATCGCAATAATAATTTAATTTTATAAACCAAAATGAATCACAATTTGTGACGGTAGATGGCGCTATACCCGCTTTGATGTTTCTTAGCGATGGCGTTCGAAACTAGAAACGAGCAGTTGTCGCCAACTACATGTATCCCCCGTGATCTAGTATGAATGGAATATCTCTGTAAGGACGTAGAAGGCAGGTAAAGTTAAATAAGTCACAAAGACAAAGGTTTGTTAGACAACTGGTGTGCCTCAGATGTGCAAGTATATGGAATCTGGTTACCCTAGGAGGCCGAAGAGGAAATGTAAGTCGACGGTGAAGGTCAAACTAAGGTCAAGGGCAGTGGTGGTTTTGGTATGCGACAGACCTTCTCCCCAAGATGTGTAAGCATACCAAGTTTGGTCGCGCTAGGTCAATTAGGGGCTGAGTTGGAGAGCGGAAGAGAAATATGATCAAGGTCAAGGTAAAGGTGAAATAAAGGTCGCAGTGACCTGGTGGGCAGTTTTTACCCGATCTCGGATCATCTTCAAATTTGGCATGAAGGTGCGTTATGATAAAGCGAAGACGCCAATCGTTTTTGGTGTGGGCGGAGTCATCGTTGCCATGGTAACAACATTTTTGTGGAAATATTGTAGATCCTGTAACTTGTGCTGTTTTTACCTGATTGTCATGGAATTTGTATACATCCGTGCAGTGACTCCGCACGCCGCGTGCACCTACCGTTCACATGTTGGTTGTGGAGCTGGGTCGATGCTATGACGTCGGATTCTGAGATGTTAGTGGAAAGCTTCAGCAGTATGTTGATGTTCATGGCTGGTAGATGTATGCGGCTGTCCCTCACAAAGTCCATGCAGACTTGCTGCGTTGTTCCCATCGTCATGAACCGTGGTGCGATCAGTAGGAAGTTACTGTAAATGCAATCGATTGTGTTCACACGTTAGTTTTATGGCACACACCAATACTAGTGGCCCACACGGTTGGCTAACACCTACCAATGGCATACAGTACAGGTAGTATCTATATAAATGTAATGTGTACATCCATGTTTTGTCTCCCTCCACTCGCCATTGGCAAGTTGGGTCGAACGCGAACCAACAATATCGTTCCCTGGCATCCAACAATATTATATGAATTGAAATTAATATAATCATGAAACCTCCAGCTCTTTTGAATAATATCTGAATCCTAAACGATCAACGCTCGATTAATCCGCACAGCACTAGTATACTCACCACAGCACTGCACTTCTGGGATCAGGAGAAGCCGGCCCACATTTAGACACGGGCCGTGCGTAGTCACTCTCATCTCCGTGGCACCGTGTCACACAGACAAAAAGCAGCAGCGCTAGGATGATCTTCATCCTGGAGTGCCGTTGTGAGACACTTAACATTCTTTAGTCGTGGAACTTGCGAGCTTGCAGGCCGCTGGTTATGAGGGAGTAGGGCCTCGGCTGATCTTATATAGACAGTGGTGTCGCGCTGACGCGTTCTGGACGACGTTAGAGGGTGGGTGTTTAGTCACCACCACCCGGACGCACACTGACGTCCGTGTCAACGGGGAAGGTTCCATGAGATGCGGTATCACTCCGGGGATATGGTTCTCCACACCCCCCGCAGTCTCACAGCCAGCATGCGCTGTTGTTGCACAGGCTGCGTTATCTAATCTTACTCACAAGGACACCGGACATGCCCTCGCCTACGATATCAGTGGCTTGTGTGGGCGTGTGCATAAATACGTGGCTGCGTGTGGTGTGCGTGCGTGGCCATGTGCTGTGCTGTGTGTGTGTGTGTGTGTGTGTGTGTGTGTGTGTGTGTGTGTGTGTGTGTGTG
>NW_014577500.1:58921-60121 GCF_000485595.1 Priapulus caudatus
GGAGGGAGCTACGATAGGATATATTAGGTGGAAGCTATGGGAAAACACTTGGAATGGAGCCATCACCATCGGTGGAAGCTATGGGAAAACACTTGGAATGGAGCCATCACCATCGGTGGAAGCTATGGGAAAACACTTGGAATGGAGCCATCACCATCGGTGGAAGCTATGTGAGATTCTAGAATGTTATGGCGAAGCAGTGGAAGGTTGACATAGAAGAAGCTGAGAGCATGGGTATTAGCTTAGCTGGTAAGCACTTGCCACACATAGACATGAAATCATGTTTGAAGCTATTTGTGGAGCTCTAGTATAGACAATCAGAGAGCATGGGTACTATCACACTTACCATACTCCTGCACTTCGAAGCTCTTGCTGGTTTTTCCTGAGTGAGTTTGCACCACTATTTTCCACACGCCCAGCGGAGGTTGGTTGGACAGTTCAAACTCCATGCCAGCAAGACCTGGCACAACAACACAGACATATATATGCACGTACGATCAACTCAACAAATGCCTATGATTCCCCCTCCCCCCCCAGCTGTGCCAGCATCCAAATTTCATGTGCCTCGTGAACACTGGCTGTTTTTTAAGGGTTGGGCACACTGGTACATCTTTACAGAAATCATGTATGTTTTAGTGCTCCAAGGGCACCATGCAACCGGTGTCACAGGGCGCAGGAAATCCGGTATAGACACAAGGGGGATGCGGTACAATGTACCAGTGTACCAGCCTTAAAAAAACCATTGACACTAGTATCACATAAATAGATACGTCGATATTGGGTGATACTATCAGAAGTGACACATAAAAAAACTGGTGCATGTACCAGGTAGTATCTCCAAGCTATTATAAATAGCAACGTGACAACGGTATGCACGCACACATGCAATGTACACACATACAATGCCTGTACACACGCACGTATGCACACATGCACACTCACCCTCATCTGTTTCTGCACTGAGCCACTGTTGCATGCGAGTTCCTGACGGATCATCAATCCACACCTTGGGTATCTACAACATTCACAACCTCATCAATCTTTATCACATACATATCAAAGTGAATGACGGTAGCAAAGTCAATGACTAACAAGATACGGATTCACTGCAACACTTAGTGGTGCTGAGAGGGTCTATGTCCCCCAGGATACTGCCGGAACGTACCCTGGGTACGGTCCGGTATACCGGAACGTACCCTG
>NW_014577500.1:62554-72667 GCF_000485595.1 Priapulus caudatus
GTCGGTTGTTGGGTGGGTGGTCGGTGTGTAATAACGTTACGGCGTGCGTCGGTGGTGGTGGTCGGTGTCGGTGGCGTCGTGTGTCGTGTGTCGTGTGTGTGTGTGTGTGTGTGTGTGTGTGTGTGTGTGTGTGTGTGTGTGTGTGTGTGTGTGTGTTTGTGTGTGAGCATGTGTGGGTGTGTGTGTGTAAGAGTTGCAAGATTGTTGACAACAGCAAAGACTGACAATTTTTTCTGACCACATCTGACCTTTTTTTCTGAGCCAATCACGCTACTATAATATGGATATAAAACTAAAACTTCTTATGAGTTTTAATTGGTGTAAATCAGTGAAAGCACTTGGTACTTTTTATAAACGCCTTTATTAAAAAAATCAATTGGTTGCTAAAATTACTGATGACTTTTATATAATAGCAAAATGGACAATTCCAATATCAAATGGCCTGGAGAAGGTTATAAACTTCACATGCTAGAAGTAGAAATATAATAATTGAACTATCATTGTGGCATTTTTATATACATCTGGCTGCACTGTACAGTATAAATCCTGTGCACTGTTTAATTGTTTTATAATACTTTTATAATATAAATTTCCATAAGTGTAAATAAAGTGATTGAATTGAATAGAAAGACCAGGAGCTTGCTTACTATTTTGGCCAAACATCTTTCTGTAGGATGCTGAGATGTGACTCCCATTACGCAATTTCTCATTATGAGCGGAAAAATTTGCTGACAGCTTTTTACCCTATTAGCTCACTGCATTCCCTCAAATAACAGTTGTGCATGATAGTTGTGTATGAAAATCGCCTTTCTATTGTCTTTACAGGATCGTAGCTCTAACCCATTTTGCCTGGAGGGGGGCAAAGCCACGCGCATGGTACTCTGGGAAGGTGACCACCATTGACCATGTAAAATTAATGTATCCGCACTTCCCTGGGAGTGGGAGGGCAACCGTCCCCTTTGCCCCTCAGCTAGCTACGGCCCTGCTTTGTCTGTCTATATATGCCACCTGACATAACCTCTAGCTCACAGTATACGAGTATAACATATCAACCACGTCACCGAGTGATATATGACACCACTTGCTGACACTTTGCTTCTGCAGCTGCAATAACATCGCAGACTTGGCAGACAGCTAGGATGGCATAAGTGGGAAATTCTGTAATGAAAGATAAAGAGGATACAGTTTAACCTCAATCGCACACTACTGCGGATGTAGAAATATATATCCCAGGGCCGAGTTTGTACCAGAAACTATGATAATGGACACGACCCAATCCTATAGTTTAGCGAGGCCCAATCCACAGGCACTTGGGCCGTTTCAATAATAAAATGATGGAATTAATAAATACAACTTGTCAGTACTAGACCTACCAGTACCAGCTAGTAATTGATTTGACCTAATATCTTCACTTCAATACCGTCCAATACACCGCTGCAACACACATTTTGCGCGCGCAAGAGGTTGAAAGCTTGCTTCGTCGCTCAGTGACATCACGTCCGTACGGACTCAAACTCCTGTTGCATTGTGCGACCCTAACCCTAACTCAAAAAAATAACCCTAACCCTATTAAAAACAAAATTAAAATTTTGTACAGTCGAAACTGTGACGTCACTGAGCGACGAAGCAAGCTTTCAACCTTTTGCACAAACTGCATGCAGCGCCCCCTTCGCACAACGTTCTCCGGATACGTAGAATTGAGCCAGAGCGAGAGCGCCATCTGTCGTGGAGTTTGCCTTTTGCATAGCGCCGATGGAGCCGCTCTTGCCTGGAGCTCCGCCTTGCATAGCGCCGAAGGAGCAGTGTAGGGAGGGGGAGGGAGGAGGAAGTTTAGTAGTGGTAATGGTAGTTGGTAGTTGGAAGTTTGGTAGTTATAGTAATGGTGGTACTACTAGAGTAGTACTAGTAGGTGGAGTAGGGAGAAGCTAGTGAAGAATGAGGAAGGGCAGAAGGGAGAAGCTGGTGGGGAAGGAGGAGGGGAGAAGCTGGTGGAGAAGGAGGAGGGGAAGAAGATGGTGGAGAATGAAGAAGGGGAGAAGGGAGAAGCTGGTGGAGAAGGAGGAAGGGGACAAGGAGGGGGAGAATAGAGCTGGTGGAGGAGGAGGGGGAGAAGGGAGAAGCTGGTGGAGAAGGAAGAGGGGGAGAAGCTGGTGGAGAATGAGGAAGGGGAGAAGGGAGACCGGCCTGTACCACAACTAGGAGAGTGCTGGCGATGTTCATGTTCCACTCATAAGCCCAAAACGCCGATAGACCGCGTAGCGCCATCTGGCGGTGGCGTTTGCAAGTTAATTTACGACGCTAAGCCAGGGGCCGGTTTCACCAAGCGTACAGTGTACCTATATATACTTAACTTTAATTATGATTAAATACTTAAGTACGCTTCCTGAAACCGGCCCCTGATGTTTACCAGTTACAACTAAGTCTAGACTAAGTTCAACCGTTTAACTACAACTTTCAAGTACAAGTTCAACTTCAAGTTGAAGTAGACACTTACAATCATGTGACAAGTTTATCACTAAGAATGTTTCGTGAAGTCATTGCGTAAAGTCATTATTTTTTATTATCAGAATCACAGGCACTTGGAGCGTTTCAATAAAATATAATGCTAAATAAATACGAAATCTATTTACTACCAAAGTCGAGCTTCTGTTTCTATATTCTCTTTCACCTATTATTGCTGACAATTTCCTACAAATGCCGTCCAAACGCTCGTCTGCAACAAACGCTGGCTGCCGCCATGGCTGCCGCAGCGCCGCTGCACACTGACACATAAATATAATATATACCAAAACATGAAAAAGGTTATATGGGACAGAATTATTCGGTCTAAGTAAAGCCCAAAATATTTATACCATGTTTGTGGTCACCTGATCGTTTCTGACTAAGACAAAGTGCTTGAAAAAAAACTTATAATTGTCTGATTTCACCAGCAGCTATTAAAAAAATCGATTAAAACGTTATTTGTTGCTTTTACCAGCCTTGTTTTGTGTTTATTTGCTCAGATAACAAAGAAATATTTTGTTTACATAGCCATAGACTGTGATATACTGATATAAAAACTGTGAGCGAAGTATCATTTAATTACCGTGAATGCACGAGTTTCACTGTAGTTCCCTGGTGGTATATACTACATGTCGCCAGGTAGAAAATTAATAAAATTGTTTACTTTCTAGGCGTGGGTGTGCGTGTGTGCGTGCGTGCGCGTGCATGTTCGTGTGTTGCAATTCTGTTAATTCTATTAATGATGTAATGACATATTGCTGTATCACGTGGGATACTGCGAAAAAAGGAGGTGGAGATCGACAATTCTGATGTACACATGCGACGCATTCGTTTTTGCGGAGGATGAAAACAGAAGCGCTTATGCTAGCGTGATGAAGAAATTAGACATCCATTTTGTGCCTAAATAATACGTAAAATTTAAACATGCACCACTGGCACGGCAAAGTCGGCACGGACATGTTCCACTGGCACGGCAAAGATCTGCGGAAAAATATTGATGATGGAGTCATACTTCATAGCATTATATGTTCCATGAGTTTACAGCTCACAAAGACAGCTTTATTCGCGACAAACTGGTGATTGAACAGAGTGATAAGGAGGTCTCGGTTGCTACAAATGGAAACAGACTTGACTCTTGCAAATAGCAAACGAAATCATTCGATACCATAAAATTATGAAGTTGCAGAACTCACAGAGGCCGGAGTCACATACGACAGCAGGAGCGTCACACTATTACGGGAATGAATCTTTTCCGGATAATTAGTTGTGTGCCTATGTGGTAAAGCCCGGTATGCACAATCGAGTCGTTAGTCAGAACTTTTTACTCGTGGATTCGACTTAGGCACCCAAGACGTCCAACAGTTCGACAGGGGTCGAAATAAGCGATGGTCAGATGGTCCGGGGCCATCAAATAATCAGGAGGACCATCAGATTTTCAAAGTCAATGATCCGACGGACCATTGAATATTTTGGTCCCATTTTACGGTAATTTTCTTTGAAGTTTCCACGTGCAATATTCCAAGGATAGTGAGGATTATGTTGAAGAGGAAGATGAACAAATAATAGATAAGATGGACATGATGGAGTGTGCCAAGAAGGCTTATAGTCGCTTGAATTAACTGCTTGACTGAAGGAATGTTAACTGTATTAAACAAATGAATGTGCTTCTAAGAAATATTTGAGACATGCTATATTCCGGTGTTATGGGTTCAACTAAATTTTACTGAAACAACTTTATTAACCAGTATAGTCCTGTGGACCATCTCGTTTATCTGCGGCAGCACATGGGCCATGCGTTTTAACACTGTCATTACCATGCATGCACTCTACGCCGACCCGCTTCTACACACCGAACAGTCAGATACTAAAACAGGCAACTGAACACACCCATACCTGGGACTGACTGAATCTCTGATAACCTGCACTAGAACCCGGAAGGCCACTGCAGTCTCAGCCCTTTTGAGACGAACACTGAGCTTCTGTCCTGATACATGCAGAGCGGCTAGCATATATATTATATAATACCAGGGGTTAATAATGACAAAATGAAAAATTTGTCATTATTAACCCCTGATAATACTGGTATATAGCACTAGTAATTAAGGTGACTAAGGTCCATCACGGAGTATGGAGCAGTAGTGTGCATGGGATCCTTATTTGAAGAAAGACTGGAGAAACTGGAGCGTATGCTGCGTAGAGCATCTCGCTTCCTATCAAATATGTGATGACTATAGATCCCGGGATCCAGGCAGCATGACAAAGATGCCACTGTAAACCTATCTACCATGGCTTCACGACATAGGGTCGGTCATCAAACTCACAGTATACTACAAAGTGGTCGATGGGTTAGTACCAGTCCTCCCTGCTGAAAATTTTATAAAGCCATTAAAATCTAACAGGAAAATTCAAGTTAAAAAATTCACAGACTTGCGAGACTGTACCTATGGGCGATAGCAGGGGTGAATAATGACATTCGTCATTACTTCTGATAATAGGGAAGGCAAGCCAACAATCAATCTATAGTTGTTTCATAGTAGGTGATCACAGTACATCAGAGTAATTTCGTAGGTCATTATTTATGAAAAACTTACTGGAGTCATCTACCAAAGGACGTGTCAACAGCCGCGTCATCTAAAACCCTAACAGCAGTGGTATGATGGTGAGAGATGTGATGGTAACTATGGTGGAGAACGAAGCTTTCAGGTTCTGCTGATAAACGCGTGCCTGCGGGTCTGCTCCCTTCTTCCGGTGTATTTCACACTTACTTGGAACAGCTCTGTTTATTGTTGTTGTTCGTTCTTCTATTGGTGTGCTGTGTGGAGAGTGGCGAGAATTTAGGAAAAACCAGTTTTCTCCGTTTGTGGAAATAAGTGTAACAATTATATATATTAGTAATACATATAGCGTCTATTTATACGAACCCGACACATGTCAACGAATGCACGCGCGCGCGGACACGCACGCGCGCTCGCACACACACACACCCACACCACACACACACACACACACACACACACACAAAACACGCACAGCACGTACGTGCACGCGCATGCACGCACGCACCCACTCACGCCCAAACAAACACGCATGCACACACGAGCGCACACAGACACGAATGCACGCACGCGCACGCACAAACAGACGCACGCGCGCGCACAGGCACGAATGCACACACGCACACACACGCGCGCGCGCACACACACACGCGCACATACGCACGCACGCACACACCAGTATACACGATATAACGATGCTCGCTGTAGCATCATCGTCATCCCGCGCTCAGGAACTCGGGCACCTTGTAGCCGAACATGAGAAAATCAGGCCGATAAGTCTCGTACACCTTCGCAACGAGTTCCCGCGGGAGGGCGCCATAGTAGCGCATCAGCAGCTTCTCGGCGCTGGTGTCGTTGTGGGAGACGAACAAATATTTTCCCGACAGTTTCACGGCGCCATCGATCCCCGCCGCCGCCAGAAAGTCGCCGCTCTCCTTCTCCATGTTCTCGTACTTGCCGACGAAATGGTAGTCGGCAACGCACGGACTGCACAGGTGGGCGAACAACGCCCAGTGCTCGTTGAACAGCCTCGGCTCGGAGTCGACGAGATATTGCAAAAACTCCCGAAAGGTAACGCGACGATCGTCGCCGTCGGCGACCGCGCGGCCGGCGTTGGCGGCGATGGCGCGTCGATGCTTCTCGAATTTGCCGATGTCGTCGTCGTGGTCGAGTTTGTCTCGGTAAGCGCTCAGCAGACGACTGAACGGGTGTCGCACGAAAATCAACTTCTTATAGTCATACATGACGTCGGACTCGGCGCGTGCGTCGAGCGTGTACAGCTGACGCAGCACTCCCGTCGTCATGACGCGCCGATGCACGTTGAAGCCCGCCATGCGATCCAGCCTCTCGGCGTTGACGATGACGTCATCGCGCGGGGATGCCGCCGCTGTGTTCACGGCGAGCAGTATCCGCTTCCAGCTGGTCGAGGCGACCTTGGGGATAGCGCAGTAGGCGATTCTGTGCGCGTCGTCGGCGTACGTCTGCGTGCGATAGTTGAACTTGCCGCCGAACGTGACGTTGGCGTACCGCTGCGCACAGACGCGCCGCACGTCGTCTCGCCGCTGCTCGTAGATGGCGCTGGTGTCGCGCTGCCGCTCATAGATGGCGCCAGTGTCGCGCTGCCGCTCTCTGAGGCCGTCGTTGACGTGTTGCACCATTGACGCATGAGTATCTGGAAATGTATAGAAAAACAGCCATTTATGTATGCGTGCGTGCACATGCGCGTGCCTGTAGGTACGCGTGTGCGTGGGTGTGTGCGCGCGCGCCGTGCGTGCGTGCGAGCCTGCGCGTGTTTCTCTCTCGCCAGCTCTACTCACGTGGTCATTGATCTTTAGTCCCACGAACGGGAAGCGAGAATCGGACACGCTTTTAACCTAGAGTAAATAGACATGTGCGGGAATGCATCGTTTCCGTGTAACTATAGTTGTGTGCCCATGGGATACACAATTGTGTTGTCACTTGTCAGTCAGAGTTTTTCACACGTGAATTCGATTTAGAACGGGAGCGCAACAGTAGCCTTCTGACAATTGTTCACCGTTGCACTATTTCGTCTCTATATAGAAAAGGCCTTCTTTCGATTTTTTTTTGCGGTAACATAGGGCACTATAGTGTACTAATTTGCACGATGCACGCAAGGTAGGTGCTTCGTAGATGTCTAGAACAAATGAGAAGTGAGATTGGTCTCGTCGACTCGTGTAATTGTGATATTCCATCAAGCGGCGTAGCCATGGTGTCCGGTCTGCCGTTTTCGTGTTTGGAACGGAATCTGACTACTTGCTAGAAATGCGCATCGTTCGCATCGTTCGCATCTGCCCCCATTCACACCAGGGCCCCGATCTCACTACGCTCGTACTACGCTCTAAGAGCGTGGTGGAAACGTGTAGAACGCAGTATGAACGTATATGGACGTACTGCGATCGCGATCGTGTCACCATGAGCGTGGAGAGCGTGGCCAAACTTTGAACATGTTCAAAACAATCGTGGTGCGAGCGTTGGCGGAAAGACAGCGCAGTGCGGGCCGTATTTAGAGACGTGGAAGGCGTAGTACCGCACGTAACTCCGAGCGTAGTTACGAACTTAATGATCGTATGCAAGCGTGTCGGGTGGCCGTGTGAAAATTGTCCAGGGCCGTTCTGCAGCACGAACTGTCATAAGCTTTTTCAATCCACGCTGTTAACTACGCTCCATCAGATGTCTCTGCGACTGACCACGCTCCTCGCTATGACGATGATGCGTCTCTAGCAAGCTGCGACCGCGTTGTACCTACGATCTGATAACCTACGTCCGACACGCTCAGACCACACGGCGCGTTGTGGCGTTCGCATTACCGTGTTAAGGCGCGCGACACAACTACGGCGATTAATCGCGACTAAATCGGGCCGACTAAACGCGCGATTCACGTCGCGGAGTCGAGATGTAACACACTAGCCGACTTTAAATCGGGCGACTAAATCGGGCGATTAATCGCCGCGTGAAAATCCGTGCCTAGTCGTGCATGCATGTGCACGCTAGAGTGCGTGCGTTGCGTGCGGTGTGCACGTACACGCTGGCGTGCATTCATGCGTGCGTGCGTGTATATGTAAACGTGCGTGTGTGCGTGGCGCTGTGTGCGTGGTTGTGCGTGCGTTAGTACGTGGCGTGTGTGCGTATGCACGTATGCGTGCGTTGTCGTGTGTGGCGTGTGCACGTATCACATGCGTGACGTGGCGTGCGTGCGTACACGTGCGTGACATGTGTGCGTGTGCAGCGTACACTTGGCGTGTTTGCGTGCGTGCGTGTGTACAGTAACACGTGGGCGTCGCGTGCGATGCGTGTCGTGGCGTGTGCCAAGTATCACGTGCGTGCGTGCGCTGCGTGCGTAGGCGTGCGTGTAGTACGTCACACGTGCGTTCGTGGCGTGGCGTGCGTGTGCGTGTGAAACTATAGCACGTGCGTACATGCGTGGCGTGCGTGTGCAGGCGTACACGTGCGTCGCGTGCGTGCGTTGCGTGCGTGTGAACGTACACGTGCGTGCATGCGTGCGTGTGTCGTGTGGGCACGGTAAGTGCCGTGCTGCGTGCGTAGCACGTGCGTGCATGTGTGCGTGTGCACGTACACCGCCGTGGCGGCGCGTGAGCGTGCGTGTGCAAGTACACGTGCGTGCGTGGCGTGCGTGCGTGTGTACGTCACGTGCGTTCGTGGCACGTGCGTGCGTGGGCGTGTGCAACTTAACACGTGCGAGCATGCGTGCGTGCGTGTGACGTGCACGTGCGTGGCCTGCATGCGTGTGTGAAGTGCGTGCGTGTTCCACGTAAGCGCGTGCCGTGCGTGCGTGCGTGGTGTGTGTGCAGGTACACAGTTCGTGCGAGGCATGAGTTGTGCGTGCGTGTGCACGTAAACACGGGCTTTCGTGCGTGCGTGCGTCGCGTGTGCCACGTTTCACAATGACTGCGTGCATGCGTGCTGGCGTACGTGCCTCGCGTGCGTGTGCACGTTCACCCTAGCGTGCATGCGTGCGTGCGTACGTGCCTGCGTGCAGTGTGAGGTTACAAGGCGTGCGTGCGCGTGCGTGGCGTGGCGTGTGTGCCGTTGCAAGGTACACCGTGGTGTGCATAGTGTGCGTGCGTGCGTAACGTGCGTGTCGTGTGCATGTGTATGGCAGCGTGCATAGCATGTCCCACACCCGTAGAATCGTGCGTGACGTGCGTGTGCACGTACATCGTGCGTGCATGTCGTGCGTGCGTGGCGTGTGCACGTACATCGTGCGTGCATGAGTGCTGCTGGCGTAGGCGTGCGCTGCGGCATGCGCTAAATTACATGACATGGACAATGACTAAACATCGAAACATCGCTATTACTCCAGTATCCATTGAAACTAACTCTGATTGGCTGATGATTGTAGCAATCAGGGCGATTTTAATCGGCACGCCGCCGACAACACCTAGGCGATTAAATCGGGCGACAAAATCGGGCGATCTAATCGCCCGATAAATATCAAACGTATTTGAATCTCATAAAAGGCCAGGACAACTAGGCGATTTAATCGAACCGAATGAAATGCCCTGAAATCGCTAGTGTGTCGGCACTCAACTCGCCGCCAGATTCATCGCCGCAGATTTCATCGGCATAGATCAAAACTTTTGATATTATCGGCGATTTGTCGCCCGATTTAATCGGCCTAGTGTGTCCGGGCCGCGATAAACATCCGCCGATTGTACAATTCCATGCAGCCAATCAGAGTTGTCAAATGATACTGACGTAATAGCGATGTTTCATGTCTCAGTATGTCCATAGTCAAATGTAATCAGCGATGCACGCAGCGCACGCACGCACGGCAATGTGTACGTGCGACACGCACGCCCCCACACTCATGCACGCACAGTGTACGTGCACGGGACGCCACGCCATGGCAGCGCACGTGTGAGTGCGAGGCCATCCACGCACGCGAGCGTCTAGCGTGCACATGGCATGCAACCACGCCGCACAGTGTAACATTGCACACCACCACGTACGAACGCACGGCACACATTGGCAGCAACGTGTACCTGGCACACGCTACCACCCACGGAGCACGCAC
>NW_014577500.1:72677-74085 GCF_000485595.1 Priapulus caudatus
ACTACCTACTACTAGCTATACGTACTCGTACTCGTTGCATGACGCTAGTAGTAGGTAGTAGTCGTAGTAGTAACCTAGTGTTTAACCCTGAGGTCAGCTGAAACGTAAACTAATCGGACCACGGCACGAACATAAACGTTACAGAAACTCGGCAGCTATAACTATAAGCCTAGACCCTCTCATTAAGATGAAAATAACACATTTGCACACAAAATTGCAATTATAGTAATATTATATGTTAGAATATTGAGTAAAATATGTGTCTTTCATGGAAAATACATCAGAAAACTTATACTTATCTAGCGGTCATAAACCAAAACAAACATTTACAAACGGCGTTTGTTCTCTTGCCTTGAAGGTTTTCTTCAGTCAAAGCAAATCAGTCAAGAAACGGCATGATATTTGGGTTAATTCACTCAAACCCATGTTGTTTTAAAGAAAACATACTAAAACTATACTTTAACCTAACTTACAGAAAGTTCGGGAAAGTTTTTGGTAGATTTTGGCTACAAGTCAAGTCATGGAGGCTGACATCTTGCCAAATTCCAGCCAATCAGAAAGCGCCTAAATCCTTCCTATGTTATACCCATAGAAATAGATAGATAACTTATAGTTAGATAGTTATTAGTTATCTATCTATTTCTATGGTTATACCGTTTGGGGAAAAAAATTTCGCGGCCCGGCTGGGGCCCAATTGGCCACGCTCTCAACCACGCTCACCACGCTCGGGCAAATTTTTGGAGCGTGGGGCGATCGTGATGAGCGTAGCTCTGGTGCGAATGGGCCTTAATTAGCTGGGAATGGAATTAGCTGGGAATGGAATGGGCTGGAATGGGCCTTAGCTGGGAAAAGTTTCGAGTGTAGTCTAGACATATTGTCTAGACTACACATAGTGAGACATATTGTCTACATATTGTAGTCTAGTATATTGAATCTGTTGTTATTTAGAATGTATAAATTGTATGCGACGAATCTCTCTGAGTATTTAATTTCAATTAATTTCTGTTCGATACTTATTCAAGCCTGCTGCCTATGGACGCCCTTTACTACTGTACACCACCTTAGACACTCCAAACGACCAACGATTCAACCCCGGTATAGTCACATGCAATCGGAACTAATGCATGACAACGCGTATGTTTATAAAATGTTGTTTACCAACAACGAGCAGTACCTACGTGGCGTGCGTTGATGTTTATATCCCGTTTACATAGACGCAGGAGCTAATAATGACAAATTTGACAAAATTTGTCATTATTAGCTCCTGATAGACGGTACACACATATATCAAGAGTAGATAATAGAGATAATAGAAATAATAGAGATCTCCTATTATGTACTCTTGAAATATATATCCATATCCATATCTACATGCATATAATATATCTATCTATATGCATTATATATA
>NW_014577500.1:74355-75651 GCF_000485595.1 Priapulus caudatus
GTGCGTGCGCGTGCGCGTGTGCTTGTTTGTTTGTTTGTGTGTGTGCGTGCGTGCGTGCGTGCGTGCGTGCGTGCGCGTGTGCTTGTTTGGTTGTGCGCGCGCGTGTGCTTGTTTGTTTGTGTGTTGTTTGTGTGTGTGTGTGTGTGTGTGTGTGTGCGTGCGTGCGTGCGTGCGTGCGTGCGTGTGTGGAAAGAGAGATAGAGAGCTGGGACAGGGTTGCACGAATGACAACATCTCTCACCATACACGTTCTCTTGGTAGTTGGTACATACCGGATCGCGTTCGCTCTGCAGTGATGATGGAGTGAGTGAGGTCGGTGTTGGTGATCACCATAAATCCGGCGAGCAGTAGCGAAGCAACGGCGAATAAAACACATCGTCCGTGCTTCATCGTGCTCCGATTACCGCGGCAACAAAACCTATCGCGAGTGACAAAGTGACTGCACGGAAGGCGGTTCGACGACCATGCATTCACATATACGGCCCTTTCTCCCTCCGAAACAGACACCGCCTACCCGCTCGTCAAGTCGCGCGTGACCGAACAGAACACGCACGGACACTGGGCGCATATGGTCACGCACGATAGCGCGAGGACATTGTCTAAAAGGAGGAAGCAGAATTAAACGTGTACCCGTGTATAGGCGTGGATAGGGTTGTTAAAGGTGGGCCGATATACAGTTCAAGTTCAAGTTCAAGTTCAAGTAATCTTTATTTATAGTCGGTATGTTACAACGAGAAACATAAGCTCTGAAGAGCTTTTAAGACCGACCAACTTAACAAAGGTTGGCCAATAAATAAAACAGTACATAACAATTTTAACATGCATACTATACAGGCATTCGAGTACATGAATAAATTTTAGGTATTGATATTTACAATTTACAATTTATAGCGTACTTACAATTTTAGATAGTACGCAATACGATTTATAGATGCTATACATTTATAGCATATTTACAGTTTTAAATTTTACAATGCAATTTTATGATGCAAAGTATACGACACACGAGTCAATGGAAAGAGTTATAGTGTTTCGGCGCGGCCACATAGTTTGGCAGATATGGAGATATAGTCCGTAATTCTCAGGAAAAAAAGTCATTATTATTTATCATTCAATATATCACTTTTGAAATATCGTTTTCACGCTATATGGTGCAGGGTAGGGAATAAAGAGAATTCAGAAAAAAACAAAAGTTTCTCTGTTTTTGTAGGCGTGATAATCAGGAATACATATTATCAGGAGTAGATAATAGGGAATTCCCTATTATATATTAATATCTACTCCTGATATTATATA
>NW_014577500.1:76373-106784 GCF_000485595.1 Priapulus caudatus
CCCCGAACCCCCCCTGGCCACGGGCCTGTACTAGAGCTAAATGGAGGCCTTGCTAAGTTGCTGGTAGTCTGGTACATGCCATATGGTTCGTGTCACCTGCGGGATAGCGGATTGCAGCATGCTCTGAGCCAAACTGCATGCAGTGCCCCTTCGCTCACTCAGGATAATACAATCAGTAGAATTGAGCCAGAGCGAGAGTGCCATCTGTCGTGGAGTTTGGCTCTGAGCATACAGCGCACGATCACGTGATCATGTGTTAGCCCCAGGAGCACGCGCACCAATAACCTGTATGATACAGGCGGTATGTTTCGCTTCACTACACTATCTACGTGTGAAGCAAAGATGTGAAGTGTAGTGAAGCGGAACCGGAACCGCCTGTATCATACAGGTTAGCGCACCAATGATTTATATTCTCTGCGCGTACCCAGGCCACCCGGCATTTGACCCGCAGGTGAACTGCAGCGAGGCGAAGATCATACGTATTTTTTCCGCGTTGCGACACGTAACAGCTAGTAGTTTGGATACTGAGTGGTACACAGGCACTTGAAGCATATCAACTGTAAACATACGGCGCCGCCATTGCGCGTACACTAACAGTAACACATATATATTGATATATATATTTATATATAACTCAATATATATGTGTTAGTGTACGCGCAATGGCGGCGCCGTATGTTTACAGTTGATATGCTTCAAGTGCCTGTGGAGTGGTAGGTACAATCAAGGAGCTAAATATAACAGTTATATACTGTTATAACTGTTATAGCTGTTATGTTTAGGAGTTAAAATAGCTGTTATATTTAGCTCCTTGGATACAATATATATGTTTTTCTTTTTGTTTGTTACTTCCCGTAGCCGTTGGCAACGAAAAGTTACGAGAATTTTTAACTTTACGAAGTTTCTGGCAACGCTTTCAGAGAAAAAGTTAATGTTAAGACAAATTTTTTCTGACAACGGGCCCCTGGAGTTGAACATGTTCTACTCCTGTACTGAAGTGTAGGACTATATATAAATTGTGTAGACATGTTCGTGCTTCAGATGGCTCGTGTGAATTAACGTTTATAGTCTTGCAGCACGCCAGCAGCTTGTCGGTCTCATTGAGTCATTCTTCACATGTGCAGGTATGTGCATCTTTAACTATAATTAGACCAATAAATTTCGCCTAGAAGTTAATCGTTCTTTTAAATCGAATTTAAATAATTTTGGAATGATAATTGATATAGTTTTGGACCCTGCAAAGTGCAAATGGGGCTCATAGGGTCTATGTCCCCCAGGGTACTGCCGGAACGTACCCTGGGTACGGTCTGGTATACCGGAACGTACCCTGCATGGTCACTATTTGATATGGATAGGGTTAGGGTTAGGGTTTGGGTTAGGATTAGGGAGTAGGCGTAGGCGACTCCCTAGACTCGTTAGTGGAGTAGGCGAGGTACGGTCCGGCATATTAGATAGTACCAGGGTACGTTCCGGTATACCGGACCGTACCCAGGGTACGTTCCGGCAGTACCCCGGGGGACATAGACCCTCTCAGCGCAAATGGGCTCAACTAATCCAGCAGGTTGCTAAACTAGGCTTGGGCCGAAGTTTTTATGATGTGACGCTATTGGAAAACCAGCAATAGCTAGGAGTCTAGCAGATTGGATTAATGTTTTGCCAATTATTGTCATAAATATTAATTTTTTTAACCATAAAACGATTTAGTTTGTGAAGAAAATGGAGAAGGTAGAGCTACTTGATCCCTCTGAATTGTATCGTCCAGAGAAAGTCCACATGGAGAAGCAGGCGCTAAGAAATTACAATGTAAGTGTCGTAGTTTCGGACTACGGATACGCAATTAGACAAAGAACTCGTAGAGTATGTGACAAGTATCTTTACTCAAACAGAACCACCGTGCATCACTGTCGTGCCAGTGCTGCCATCTATCGTGACATATAACATAACTATAACAAACTATGACAGTAAGTTTCTTTTATAGTTTGTAGAACTGTGCTGCAATTTTACATGTACAGTCGACCTCGCCTAAGTCGACATCGCACAAGTCGAATAATCGGCCAAGTCGAAGCGCCACAAAAGTCCCGATATCTCCATATGTATTTACATCTTCGTCTAAGTCTAAATTCACAAGTCAAATTTCGGCTATCTCGAAGAAGAATTCTAGTCCCAATTGGTTCAAACCTGCATTAATTCAACCGCACAAGTCGAAGTCGGAGGCTCCTTGTTTTTACGAACATGCAGTAATGAACATTCCCCACGTAACTGAAACAATCAGTGCACTCACCCCATAGGCTAGGCTTCTAACCGCCATTGAGTTTCCTGTTATATGGCACGTCGTATGCACCTATATAATCTACAGGTCTTATCTACGGGCAATATCTTTCTATCTCTTGATATATAGTGTTGAAGGAGATATAAACATTATAAGTGCATGTACCCACTTGTACTTTCATTTTCATAGCACGAGTCTACACCGCAGAGAGTGAAAAACACATACTATACTATGCACACAAACCAGTGTGTCGACTTTGTAAAGGCAAAGGTATGATATATGTATGGTAATGGCGAGATAAGGGTGTGTGTCTCAGATAAGAATAAAGGTAAAACACATATATAGCTATTGCAGATAGCAGCATTTGATGAATATGTGGTATGTAACAGTAAGGTCAATGTGTAAGTAGTTATATCATGGCTCAGTCTCAAAAAAATACATAGCTCAGTCTGAGTTCAAAGTATATTCAAAGTAACAGTGACATATGTATGGCAATATACATATATATATATATATATATATATATGGTTATATATAGACCATATAATGAGCATATGTATGTTTGTCATAGTGTTGTGTATAAAGAGTGTCTATGGCTGATAGGGTCTATGTCCCCCAGGGTACTGCCGGAACGTACCCTGGGTACGGTCCGGTATACCGGAATGTACCCTGGTACTAAATACTACTATCCAATATTCCGGACCGTGCCTCGCCTACTCCACTAACGAGTCTAGGGAGTCGCCTACGCCTACTCCCTAACCCTAACCCTAACCGTAACCCTAACCATATCGATCAGCTAGGTAGTTACCAGGGTACGTTCCGGTATACCGGACCGTACCCAGGGTACGTTCCGGCAGTACCCTGGGGGACATAGACCCTATGAGCGTGTCTATAAGTGACAGAAACTGCAGAATGAGACAGCTAGAAGGAAACTGCAACCATGCGTGTAGTGGAGCGTCTGACTATAAACAGCAGTGTTTGCTACTCGTTTGCTAACCCAGTGTTGTGGTTTTACACTGACCTGTCCTTGTAAGCATGTGCGTAGAATTGCGACACACTGCTATTAGCGAACCACCACTAAATGTCCGGGGTTTCCATGCAGGTGGCGGAGTACAGTAGATTCGATAAGGGCGAGATGTCCGTAATGGAGGCACTGGACAAACTCAACTCTGTGATTGATGAAAGCGACCCGGACGTAGAATTTCCGAACATATATCACGCGTACCAGACAGCGGAGCGCGTTCGAGAGAAACATCCAGATAAAGGTTGTGTGTCTACAAGTCGCATAACTTATATAAGCACAGCTTCATTGAGCTATAGTTCACCAGTGCCTTGTTTTTATTAAAATATATGGAAATCCTAGTGATCTGTTTGTTTGATTTATGAAGGACTTAATTTTTGAGAGTAGATTTAGCTGTAAGTACTCGAACGTGCGTAATGACGGCTTTTGAATTTTCTAAGAATGTAGTTTTATTACTCTTTGCAGATTGGTTCCAACTCACTGGCCTGATTCATGATCTCGGCAAACTGCTGGCAGTTTATGGAGAGCCCCAGGTAAAGAATATTTCATTTATCTTCTGATTAAAGCTTAGGTTCAGCTTTTTAAAATGTAGTTTCATTTGTTTGGGAATATCAAATAACCACAATCGAAGGGATTCCTGCCTCACAAACATGTCCAGTGTGTGTGACTGGGAACTAATTACATGCTAGCTTGAAATGCCAAAAAAGATTCTTGTGTGATAATAAAACCACAACACAAATAACGTGTCTTAGGGAAAACGAATTGGTTCAAACACATCAATTAAAAAATATACATGCTTGTTTCTATGTTATCTGGAACACTGTTGTCAGGTTTAAGTAGGTTAAAGTGCATTAGCGCTTAAGTTTTCACTTCCTAAATCGACATCGTGTAACGACCTTGCTGAATTTCAGTGGTCCGTTGTTGGCGACACGTTTCCTGTGGGCTGTGCCATAGTGCCATCTATTGTGTTTGGTGCTGACAGCTTCAAAGAGAATCCAGACACTAAAAACCCAAAATACAAGTTTGTAGATTTTTTGTTGTTGAAGGCAGTCGGAAATATCTGCCGTTCTTTTTTAACATTCTTTTTTTGAATTTCGACCTGTGAGTAATTTCAAAATTCATTATGTTTTTATTAAGTGCCCTGCTGATAAGTTTAGAGAGATTTCCCTGCATTAATTGTGATTGCCGAGATTCGTTTTAAAAATAGCTCAAATAATTGGCAAGCGGATACTAACATATGGTGGTGGCACTGGTGGGTGTACAGATTGGAAGTGTGCAATACAGGTTTTTACATGGTATATGTTTTGAAGCACACTAGCTTACCTCGTGTGCTGAACCGTGGTGATTTTGGATTACAATTAAAAGGAAACCCCATTGCAGAAATCTGTTATGTACACACTTCCAACATTCAAGCTGTCAGGATATTTTGTCATCAGTAATGACTAACAGTTTTGCGCGACCAGCATTAATTTAATGTGAACGACAGTTTGAAGTGATTTTGAAGTTTTGAGTTTTGAGAATCAATCCAAAGGGAGATATAAAATTGGACAATTTTGACAGTTTTACATAACTATTTTAAAATATTCGGAATTCATTTTTTCTCTCCTTGAAAATGTGTATGAGGTGTACATATATGAATCAGTTTTTAGTATGCCTCAAATGATGATCCATTGTTCTGTTGTATAGCACTCGTCTAGGAATTTATAAAGAAAACTGTGGGCTGGAACGTGTGCAGATGTCATGGGGCCATGATGGTTAGTGTTATTATACAATTATTGCTTGTTTGCGAGGAAAATGGGGAGTTTTGTTCACCGGTTACAGGCGACATTGATTTTCAAGGTCGACAAAATTCCATGTTGCCGGAACAACCAGGTGATAGTGGTTTGCTACATAAAATCCGGAATAAATAGTACTATTATTAGGGCCAACTATGAGAAGTCAGAAAAGACCAAGGGCAATTCCGTATACCAGCCATTTCCTATACCTATGATTTAATTATAAGTGTAACTCAATAAACATGAATGTTGCCCATTCAATAACCTTCACATACATGATCACAATCCAGAGAGATAGACTAGAAATTAATTGCCACGTTTAACCAATGTATAACATGTATAACCAGAACGAGACAGAACACCATTGGGATAGTTTCCTATGCAAGATATTAATCGTTCATGTAATTGCATTGGATTTTTCAAATAATGCAAATTATTGGCGACTTAAAAACGGTGGTATTCAATGTTGGTGGTAATTCAAACGTTTAATTTGAGAAGATTTAAACTATAAAGCCTCCTGCATGCTTGCAACATTTTCAGACGCTTGCTCGTCTTTCTTGTAGAATACCTGTACCAAGTGCTAAAGGAGAACAAGTGCGCCCTGCCAGAGGAAGCGCTGTACGCAGTGCGCTACCACTCCTTTTATCCGTGGCACAGCGGCGGCGACTACAAGTACCTGTGCAGTAACCATGATGCGGAGATGCTCGAATGGATAGTTGAATTCAAGTGAGTATGTAAAATTTCGAGGAAAGTCCGATGTTCAAGATTTCACACGTATTTGCGGTGGATATCTAGCCGTGGTCTAACAGTCAACGAAGAAACCTTTTGGTTCATAGTTGTCATTCCGTTATTCGTCGAAGAAACTGCATCCATGTTATAATTCAGCAAACACTGCACTATCTTGAAAAGCACTGATCAACCCATTCATACACCGTGACAGAACTCCCCCCCCCCCCCGGGTGCAACTGCTGGAAAATGCAGTTGAGGATGGCACAGGAAAGAGTTTTTCAGTCATCAGTTCGGTAACTATGGAAGTTTATTTTACAGCCAGTTCGGTAACTATGGAAGTTTATTTTACAGCCAGTTCGACTTGTACTCAAAGACAGACGACATTCCCGATATCGAGAAACTGAGGCCTTACTATCAAACCCTCGTTGACACGTACTGCCCTGGAAAACTTCGCTGGTAAAACCGCCCCGGGAATCTGCAGGAACAGAGATTTAGAATTGGATGGTAAACTGGCTTATCTCGTTCACTATCCCTATACTGGTCACTTTCAGGGAATATAGAGTGGAACTTGCAGAACTGGCATATCAAAATGCTAAAAGAGTTTTTAAGTGGCAAATAGCTCATTTAAATTGTACAAACTCTGTTGATCGGGTCAACACGTCCTGGCGAATTCTTCTGAAGCTACATGAGAACCATGCACTGAGACTCACTATTTATCCCGCTTTTGCATTATATAACTTTAATTTGTGCAATTTGGTGCCTACTAAAGTGACTGTTTTCAGATATTGTAAGATTTTTTTTGCTGTGCGCGAGATATTTTAGCGTTTTATTCATGAAGAGATATTCATGCGTGAGATATCTCAGCATTTTTTTGCTGTGCGTGAGATATTGTAAGATCAGCGTGAGAGCGTGAGATTTGGTCAAAATGCGTGAGTCTCACGGTCAATGCGTGAGAGTTGGCAGCCCTGCTCCACGGACGCTCAGTCTCCTCATCACAATAACTCTTAGGCTAGCTCCTGGAAAATGGCTGCCAGAAATTTGTTTCCTAATTGGCAATGATGTCTTGACACCTTCCTTCAGGTTCTCTGACAAGCCTCGTTATGTTGTATTGCGACGGTTTTGTTCGATGTTGCCCCCAATAAATTTCTCAATTTCACGGATTACCCTCCGGATCATGCAGCCATGTCAGCTATTGCAGTGATCAATAAATATAGTTGATTCGGCATTATTTACCTACTTCTGTGATCGTGCAAGTATATTTTACATACTTGAATAATATTATGGTCAGCTGTGTGTTTACATGTGAAATGTAGCACAAGCACTGACAGTGATACCAATTTGACAATGCAAGCTTGCAGTTCGTGTGCTGTCTTTCTTAGTTTAAGGCCCCTTTACACTAGAGCTACGCTCATCACGATCGCCCCACGCTCAAAAAATTTGCCCGAGCGTAGTGAGCGTGGTTGAGAGCGTGGCCAATTGGGCCCCAGCCGGGCACAGCCGATACTACGATCTAATTACGTCGATACTACGATCTAAGTGCGTCTATACCTCGATCTCATTGCACTCAACAAGCTTTCACCACACTCAACACCACGCCCTCATCACGCTTGCACTTCGTTCACTGCGTCTTTATTGCGACCAATCAGATCGCATTGCGTTCGAACGACGCTTGCACTGCGCCTATAAAGTGCTTTAAGCAATGCTCACCGCGCCTCAACTGCGCGCCAGTGACGCTCCTAGTGTGACTTAATCACGCTCTAGTCAGGCGCCGACTGCACTGGCAACGACCATATAAATACCGCGCCGCGTTCTAGACATCGTCATTCGTTCTGCCGTGCTGTTCACATCAAGATTATTTTCTACTGATTTTATACCCATAATAGTATAATAGTATGCTACAACTATGCCACCAAAAGACTTCTATTTCTCCTCCTCATCCTCCTCAGCATGATGAGGGCTTCGCAATCAAGTGATTAGAGTCCTTCTACGAGAAACATGGAATGGAGTAGTGTTGCCTCATCCATAGTGGACACTGAACTGGTAGGGTGGCCAGGGTAGCACCCCAATTTATACCCCAAGTTCGCAGGACGTGATCTGAGCGTGGTATTGACGCAACTAACACGTAATGCGAACGCCATAACGGCATGGTCTGAGCGTGTTGGGCGTAGTACAATCGTAGTACGAACGGATTGAGCTTGCTAGAGACGCACCATGTGGTCATAGCGAGAGCGTGGTCAGGTCGCAGAGACATCTCCATGGACGTAGTAACAGCGTGATGAAAACGTATTGACATCGTGCTGAGAACGGGGTGACAATTTTCACGCACCTGACACGCTTGCCATACGATCATTAAGTTCGTACTACGCTCGAGTTACGTGGGTACTACGCCTTCCACGTCTCTAATACGCCCGCACTGCGCTGTTTTTCCGCCACTCTCGCACCACGATTGTTTTGAACATGCTCAAAGTTTGGCCACGCTCTCCACGCTCATGGTGACTGCACCGCGCTCGATCGCGATCGCAGTACGTGACTACGTCTATATACGTTCATACTGCGTTCTACACGTTTCCACCAC
Organism: Priapulus caudatus; assembly: GCF_000485595.1. Lineage (NCBI taxonomy): Eukaryota > Metazoa > Priapulida > Priapulimorpha > Priapulimorphida > Priapulidae > Priapulus > Priapulus caudatus. The sequence continues at coordinate 84,743 of NW_014577500.1, forward strand.
GCTCTTAGAGCGTAGTACGAGCGTAGTGAGATCGGGGCCATGGTGTGAAGCCCCCTTTTATTTACCTGTTATACTGTTATATACAGAAAGCTCTTGAAAATTGTCGCACAAAGCATGCTGACCATGCAGGTGTTGGCATTTGCAGCAGAATCAATGTTTTTTTTATATTTGGAAACTTTTGTGTTAGTATTATTATCACACTTGTTTGCATGGTATGGGTGTACATGTTTCATATGAATTAATTACTATATGCGGTATAATTCAATCGTTCTATTTAATTTTGAGAGATAATAGGTGTATTGTACAGCCTATATTTAATGTTTATTTAAAAAAACACGAACGTTTAATGCACAGAATGAGTGATATTATCATGTTTTTGATATTTACTAGTTAATGCAATGAATTTATGAATAGGTGGTGGGTAAATTAATTGGCTTTACCTTCATAAGGGAGCAAAGACTGTGTGTTATACGCGGTGCATGTGTTGTTCTCATGATTTATTATATATCCGTTTATAAAGTAATTACTGTAGTGTTCTTCAGTTTTTTTAAGATATGTGAAAACGTAGGCTCTATAGATGCTTGTCTGTTTTCTAATGTATATGTAAATATATATATACGCGCACGCACGCACGCACGCGCACAGCTCTGCATGTTTATATGCAAGTTAATTGTGACTATTAATTACTGGCAAATTGAAAAAAAGCTGAAAAACGCGCATGTCTAAACGCATGACGATGCGGACCATCTTCTAGCAATTTTACTGGAAATATTAAATCCTGCACATATATCCTACATGCATACTTGAGTCTAGTCGCCTGCATTTCTATTACTACGTGTGCGTGTCACGTGCACGGTGTTCCACCTAGAGATTCAAGCTGTATTACTATAGACAATCAGTCGCACAGCCTGGTCGGGCTAGCGGGGTATTGCTCATAGGGTCTATGTCCCCCAGGGTACTGCCGGAACGTACCCTGGTAACTATCTGATATGGTTATAGGGTTACAGGGAGTAGGCGTAGGCGACTCCCTAGACTCGATCGTTAGTTGAGTAGGCGTCTAGGCGAGGTACGGTCCGGCATATTAGATAGTACCAGGGTACGTTCCGGCAGTACCCTGGGGGACAGAGACCCTCTCAGCCAAAGTAATTGCGCCCTACATGTAGCCGCTGTACAGCGTACAGAATGCCAAAATCAATACCGGAGCACGCGCATGGGGTCGCATGCACTAGCATGTATGTGTGAGCAATGTTGTTAGCTGTCAGCGCTGTGCAGACGTATCTATTTTTAGCGCAGCTTGCGTTGCGAGCTTGGTGCATACATGTGCAAAGAGCATTGATCGAGCTGCCTATGTGCGGCCGACATTGCAGATAAAAACACCGCCATTTACGCTCTTGCTTGCTTGGATACGGCATATGATACATGTAGGCCCTATAGACCACTACCAGTCATCAGGACAACGTTCTGACTGGAGTAAGTGTTTTGAGAATCTACGGAACGCGTTTGTTAGCGTTAAATTGTCAGGTAAGTTCTGCTTTACGTACAGATAAAGCGTGAATGCATGCATAATACAGGATGTTAATTGATCGTACGCGTTATCAGAATTAATGGAATGCAGACGAATCGTGTGGCTCACTGTTTCTATTTATGAAACTAATTATCATGTTTCTTTATACTATATATAGCTAATTATAGTCACTCGGAAAAGTGATGGCAACGTTTGGAGTGAAACGGAGAGCCGAGTGCACGCTGCAGGAGCTGTTGCATCAATACAGACTCGAACATTATGGTCACCATTTCAAAGACCTTGGAGTCAGTTGTCTTCAGGATTTCAGCGATGTCTTGGATGAAGATCTTGACAACATGGGTAAATTCAAGCATCCTTCATGCAAGCTCAAAGATGGGCATGCATACGTGCGGACGTACGCATGCAGAGAGAGGTGGGGTGGGAAAGATGGGAGGGAGGGGGAGGCGAGGTAGGGGAAGGAGGGAGATGAAAGGCGATTCATCGGGAGAGGGTGGGGGGGGACGGGAGGAAGCTCTCGGAGAGAGGGAGTTGGGAGGGAGGCTTAAATTAGAGGGTGGGGAGGGAGCTGGAGAGAGGGGGTGCTCAGGCAGAGAGGGAGGGGAGGGAGGGGGAGAGGGAGGAGGGAGCTGCGCGAGAGAGGGGGGTGCATCGGAGAGAGGGGGAGGGAGAGAGGGGGAGGGCTGCGAGAGAGTGGGTGCTCGGAGAGAGGAGAGGGAGAGGGAGCTCGAGAGAGTGGGGAGCTCGGAGGGCAGGGGGAGGGAGCCTCGGAGAGAGAAGAGGGGAGGGGAGCTCAGGAAGAAAGGGAGGGAGGATGGGGGAGAGGAGGGGAGGGAGCTCGGCACGAGAGCGGGGAGGGAGGGAGGGGGAGGAAAGCTACTCCCCGAGAAGAGGGAAGGGAGTTCAGAGAGAGGGGGAGGACGGATGGTCGGAAGGGAGAGGGAGGGAGCGCGCGAGTCGGGCCAGGGCGTGCCGGAGGGAGCGTCGAGGGACGGGGGAGGATCGAGCGGATCGGGGAGGAGAAGTCGGAGGGAAGTCGGAGGAGGGGGAGGGAGGCTCGGAGGGAGAGGGGGAGGAGCCTCGGAGGGAGGGGGAGGGAGCTCGACGAGAGGGGAGGAGTTCGAGAGAGGGAGGGAAGGCTGAGAGAGATGTAAACAGAAATAGGGCCGATCTTATATAATAAATAACACGATAATGTGTATATATCTGTCTGCACGCATATGAAATGTTTACAGGATTGACAAAGGTAGAGAAGAACCGCTTCAAAAGATTGGTCCACACAGCAGAAACCATCCCAGACTCTCCTGCACTCGCCCACTCCACCAGACACGAGTTCCAGAACATTGCCACGGCTAAATTGCACCGTTCTGCCAAACCGGCAAGCCCTGGCAGTGGAGCAGTATCCAGCACTGGTGAATAATATATCAAATGGATGGCTGTTGAAGCCATAATTATGCTCGTCAATTAAGTCATCATGACTATAACAATTTGGAGAGACTTTTATTGATATTTGGGCAATAATGATATGACTGTATAGGTCACTCACAGCTACTACTACACTCACTCGCACTACACAGCTTTCTGTCTACCGTAGAAAGGTCATACGCCAGTTGTGGTTAAATCAGAATAGATAAGAAAGCTGAACAGCATGAAAACTACATGATGTAAATATACTAAGTAACATATTCATATAATTCGATCGTTTGGAATCTTCTTGGAATGCAGGGCAGTCTCACTGTGGAGCGGTCTACGATGCCTCGGGCTCACGACAAACAATGTATGCAAACAGTCCACCACCTGGTCATTCTGCAGCGCACATGACACATGGTATATCTCTTATAATAGTTGCTGCTGTACTGTTACATCTATATCTACTATATGAAGAAATTATTATCATTCCAGCTCCTGCGCGAACGTTGAAATTAAGTTTTGTGCTGCCTATATATGAATGCATCAAATTCGTGTGTGTATGATCATAAACGTGTCACGTTACCGTAATATACAGGGGGCCTTTTTATTGATATTACATAGTTATGCGCTTGCAAAAGCAGTTTATGTTGTTTATGTCTAAATGTCCTGGAAATGCCCCCTCAATACTTGACAGGTGCTTCAGGCCACCAGTTTGTTGTCCAAGGAATGACTGCTTCCATGCAACCGTCAAACACGGTACACATGGCTGCCAATGCTAAATGCACATCACCGCAGTCGCCGCACGTTGCCACACACCAACTTACGGAGACTGCAAGCTTGTTTTCCTCGCCCGAGCCTTGCGCAGAGTATGGCAAGCAGCCACAACAAGATCTCAATGGGACGATACCACCGGTGTCACAAGATCAATTGGCAGGCACCAGTGGCAATTTGATGCACCTTTTGCCAAACATGCGTCAGAACAAGAATGTGGAAATTGGAAAAGGTATGAGAGCAGGGGTGTGATGTAATTCCATATTCGGTGCAGGCTCGACCTCAAATTATCACTAATAACTATATAACTGACATAAATAATATAGGATTATGCCATGGTTTTAGTACTCTGCCATCGTACAAATTATCCTATAATCCTTTCCAATGCAGGAGTTTTCATAACAGCCAATCAACTTCAGTTGATGAAGATGAAAGGTCATTGTAAGCCTACACTCATGGTGCGCTCCCTGGTGGAGATATTGTTCACTAAGGAGGAATTGGCCATGCACAGCTGCATGGGCCGAAACACATCTGACAGCAACCGGCCTGGTCTGGATCCACCGAAGATCGAGGCAATCAAAAGTAAGCGTAAAATACATACGGCTCGTGAAACGTGCCTATGACACGTACTGTGCTAGTTGTGGGAAATAGTGGAGATGGCCTCTTGCGTCAACGAGTTGTTGGCTTGGAAAATGGTTTTTACAGCCATAGATTTAACCAGTTTCCTCTTTTCCCAATTAGAGTCAACTTCATGCTTGTAGTCGGATTTGTGTTAGCATGTAGGGTTACATGCAGCCTAGCTCCAAGAAACGGTATTGCTAGGGTTAGAATACCGTGCTAGGGTTAGAATAGGTATAGACAATCCGTCGCACAGCCTGGTCGGGCTACATGCAGCCTAAATTGTTGCAGTATCATGTCGAATGAACATTGAGCAGACTGGTCTTTGGAGCAATGTGGGGAACAGAAGATATCGTATGACAGTGTGAAGTAAATGAAACGGCTCTAGTTTATACTTCTGATATACCTTTAAACACATGAGTATAATCATCACAGTAATGTCATGTCGTGGATTGATGTTTCTTTCAGACTGTGTGTGGTCACACAACGCTCCTCTCTCTGAGTCCGACATTGTCTTCATTATTAACGACAAGTGTGCGCAAGCGAGACGCTATTTCAAGATGAGAGCTGAACGTCTACATCGCCAGTCTCAAGGGTGTAGCAGTAGCCAGGAAGCATCAATGATAATAGATCCCGTTGTCCTTTACCAGAGTGATGACTTCTCGACGACGATTAAGGTTTGTTAGTATTGCTGTCATAGACACACCCCTCACAGACCACACATGCACACTCCTCCACGGTTTATTCGTTTGGAGGGTTCCACGTGTACTGCAACTTTCTAACGTGTGTGTCACCGCTATATATAACACCGAACCTGAGTTTGTGAACTCCAGGCTGCCTTTGATGCGCATCTTTTGTCACGTATTATTCTTTTAAAAGAATTAAATGTTCTTGCATGATTTGTAGTATTAGCTGCAGAAAAATGTTGATTTTGCTCTAGTGCAGGGGTGGGCAAAGCATGCGGCCCTCCACGGGGTTATGTGCGGCCCGCGGAAGCCTGCAGCAAATAAAAAAAATTTTTTAATTTTTTTTTTTAATTAATACATTTTTGTGAAAGTAAACATGTTTGTGCTTGAACCGAGGCTGACTTTTTTAGTGTCATACAGATTAGTGTTCTATTGTCTCTGGTTCGCTCTGCAACGCCATTTCAGCTAATTATGGTCCAGAGATGGCGCCCTTGAGGCGAAACGCACGTATTATCTTAGAGCGCACCGATTTTAAAAGGTGCGGCCCTTTGACTTTTCATGGCCTACTGATGCGGCCCTCGCTTTGAAAAGTTTGCCCACCACTGCTCTAGTGGCAACTTCAGCTCAATCTGCAGAAGGTGGTCGTGTCATAGAGGTTATATATGTCCCCCATAAAAATGAAGGGTATGTGACTTTAATAAATTTTTTTTCGCAAATGAATATGATGATAATTTGTGCATATGCAGGAGGAGTCCGAGAATGATTACGAGAGCAGCAATCAGGAACTGACAGATGACTATAGCATCATAGCTGTATCACCCGGGAAACAGGACGCGAGCACTGGGAGAGAAGACGTCATGAACTTGATGAAAGCGGAAGGTCAAAGATAATTGATTGCAAGCCATAGTTTGTTGATGTTTTTAAGGTATTAAAATGAATCTTCATAATGTAGTTAATTGTAATTGACTATGATAAAGTACGATGGAAAACATCGTGAAAGTTTGCGATAGTCGCAACCAAAAAGGATGGGTGCATTTCGTGCAACAATTTTGCATGATAATAGGGCCAGACGAACAATAATTTCAAAGTGACACTGCTTATGTTTTTGCAAGTGTCGGTTTGCATATTTCTATGGATAAAAGCTATGAAAGTAGGTATAATTTGGTGATATAATAGTTGCAGACTATATAGAGATATTTATTTTTGTGTGACAGTTGTGCATTCAGTCCTCATTTCGTTTGGCGTACGTCTGGTGTTCATCCGTCCCTATGGGTATAATACTACAATGTTCTCGGTGACTACCAAAGACATTGGTTTGAAACTTAAGCGTGTGTGTGTGTGTGTGCGTGCGTGCGTGCGTGCGTGCGTGCGTGCGTGCGTGCGTGTATGTGTTCATGTTGCTGGCACCTGCAGCACGATTTTCTGTTGCTGTGTGGTTGGGGACCAATGTAATAAATCATTATGAAGCAGTACTTCTATATATAGTTGATGGAAGTAATTCAATCGGAAATTCGGAGAAGACTTCGTAAATGCTTTGCCACTAGTGAACAACTCTATTCGGTCACCTACATTTCTACATTACTGGTATCATAGATACATACAAACACATGTGTTCGTATATATCAGAAGTAGATAATAGCAGGTAGTTCCCTATTATCGACTTCTGGTGTATATCTATGCTGGTTCTACGGTCGTGTTCGTCGCGCCCTACTTTGGATTAGTATCAGTGATTTACAGAGGCTGAGGTAGGTAAATGTGTGAAAAACAGTCTTCCTATCCAGCTTAATTATACATGTTATCACTCCTGATGTTATATTGCATATTGATTCGTAATCATGCTGTTGCGCTGGCTTGTCTGTGCTTATAATGTTGTTAACTTTGTTCTAATCATGTATCGCATTCACGCAACGAGTGTAATCATTTTAAACATGGAATATTAAAAATGTAAATATGATCACTTATACCTTCTTTGTCTGCATACTTCGTCTGATTTTGTCAGGGCACTATATAATTATTATATATGTGTGTGTATGCGTGTGTTTGTGTGTGTGCATGCGTGCGTGCGTGCGTGTGCGTGTTACGTTATGACCATCTTGGGAAGTTTATGACAGAACTGATATAGGCACGGCCACACGTTCGCAGCAACACGTATAAAAACAGACAGATTTAGTTTGTGACATTTCGATAGGCATAGCTTTATTCGTACCACGACAACACAGATTTCAGAGAAAATTTTCACTGCGTAGCAGCACGAACATGCCAACGTAGATGAGTACAAAAGTTGACTCAGTATAACGTCCTCTATCCCATTTTACACGACCAACCCTCTTCTGAACCCACTCACAATGCTTAGAAGCAGTTGATGCGGTGCATTCCAAACTTTCATTTACGATAAATCTGTTTTTCTACCAAGAACACGACCTGTATTTACATACACCTGTAAAAAAATGATAAATGCTTTGAACTCGTGCAGCAGCTTATATAAACAAAATGTAAAATCAGTTACGGTTTTACTTCACGATCACAGCAAAAATTTCTTCGCGGCATACCACAAAAACACACTGAAACGGCGTTTTACCGCGTATGTAGTAATCTCTAGTGACGGCCACAACTATAAATACTATCATACTATTATATCTGCTACATTACCACGTGACACCACCAACCCATTACGACGCCAATGCAGGAATGCAGCTTCGTTTGTCTAGAGTGAAGAATAATAGTAGACTTCAAACGAGCGAAAGTGCTAAAGACATGGTGCTGACCGCACCGCCCGCCACCACAGGTCACCCGCACGTTCTTGATTATTATCTGCGATGCACGGTAGACGCTACAAGCTATGAACACTAGCTGGTGCATGAACACAAGCAACACATCTCTGGTGGTGTGAAACGTTCTTCTCTACCCACATATATATAGGCAGAATGGCTTCGAATACTGGATAATAGTCAAATTGTGTGTGTGTGTGTGTGTGTGTGTGTGTGTGTGTGTGTGTGCGTGTGGCCATCCACGTGCGAAAAGGGAATCCAGGCTTACTGGCTTAGCATTTCAGAAGCAGTAGATACATGTAGCAAACAGTGCTGCAAACTATTTACAAATTAATATGAACTGTTTAAATCTCACTCGAAAATCGAGTGCTTGTAACTCGTCACTATTAACATCGTAACATCGTAATTACTAACCATCCCATGTTTATTCTATTACTTAGATACCCAGCGCAAGATAGACGCCTAGTGGATTGAAATTTCGTATATGCTTGCTAAGAATATAGCTACTAACATATTTGGAGCATCTGCACTATAGGCAATGAATACAGAAACAAGGCAGCCAGATATTTCCGATGTTCAGATTGAGGTCTACTGGCCTGAACGACCATAGGCCGAGATTTCATCGCCAAATTTTGCTGTAGAAAAGACCAAAAGAACTAAACAGCTTTTCAATCAATTGCATCTGTACTAATGTTACGATAATATTCATGCTCAGGCTATTTTTTTACAGTTACCATGTGGAAACACCATAAATTGATAAAGTTATTGATGATATACATAGTTCTTGAATGGACCGTTTTACTACTGGACTCATGCACGCCAGGTTGCTAAAGGATATATAGGGAAGACTAAAGAAAAGCTTGCAAATACAGTTGCATAAAGAAAACAAGATAAACATCACAGAAATAAATGGAATTTGAACGAATGCACAAGCCATTCAAATGCAAACAATGCACATGCCTAGAAAAAATACTTCTATATATTCGAGATATTCAGTGGAAAAATTACATTGTTACATCATGTTCAACTTAAGATCCACATGAAATGAAAATGCTTTCCAGCTAGGACGCCAGAGTTACTTTGTCAATTTCGCACATACATTAGAACATTCCAAGTGTCATTCAATGCAAAATTAAAGGTAAATTCTCTATACAGTGAAACTAAATAAGAAGAATGAGCAATTGCATAAGTCACGAGTACAAAATCACAAACTTTGCGAAGGTCAAGAAAGAGCAAGTATTCACCGAGAAAAGGCCTTACCACAAACTATGCATAGCAAATTATCCAACACTAATCACTGAAGTCTAACTGAAGCCCTTCAGATTGATTAAGGATGTAAATCACAACAGCTTGCTAATGGACAAGATATGTTACAACATGCAAAGTGCAAGGCAAAGTAAAACTTTTTTTAATACAGCATCAGAAACTAGCCTCTTTGCAGCTAAAACGCTGCAGCCTGCCTATGAGTGAGCAGAGAGAGACAGAGAGAGGACACCACATACTTTACAGCGCTCACACGTACTGTACTACATATCAAAATCAACACTCCCTCCCACCCGACCAACAAAACCTACGGTACACACTTTCGTACATAGATCATAGAACTGTATAGATTTCTTAATATTAACGCAGAGAAGAAAAAATCTGTATTTACAAAAATCAATCGCGATTCACACAAACAAAAATACTTTTCGAGCTGCGACTAAACTGGTCTCGAGGCCCTTACACGGGTGAGGCTGCTATATTACTAAGCACATTACATCTCCACGTATTTTTTTGGTAGATGCTGTCACAGCTAGTACACAGAGGGGGCAACCCACGATCTGTTGGGCAACGTTGAACACACTGGACGAGGTTTCGTTCACGAAAACATCGTTGAAAGCGAGGAGGAAATATTACGAGAGTAGGACACGCATCTGTTTTGTTTACGTAAACAAACCGCACACGGAAGGCACAATACCAAAACCGCTGACCGATTCTCGATCGGGGATACACTCACCAGTTTGTTGAGACCTAACCGATACGGCTTGCGAAGCGAATTATCTAGGACCAGTAAAATGCATCCAGCGAGATAATCATCATCCGTGTAGCCCGGCGATTTGCACTGGGTTAGAAGTGCAGGTAAACGTCACCGCGTGATTGTGCGATACATATGACACACGTACAATCGAGTGATCACGAGACGACGAGTAAGTGCATAGCAAGCAAGCGAGACGTAAGAGACTACTTGCGAGTTTGCACGTACTTTCAACCTTTACACAGAGTGAAGTCTGCGAATCGACAGCGACAAGGAGCACCTCTCTCGATGCCACCCTTGCCGATCCCTCGCCTCGCGAGATGCATCTCCGGTCGATAAACGATTACTTCTCATCTCTAACAACGACTAGTGATGACAGGTGACACGGATCCGGTAACCGTGGTTGGATGCACTCGAGCACCAGGCAAGCGGATGCGAACGCGATTAGGACGCATTTACTTTCTACACCCAGGTACGGATGCAAACGCGATTAGGAAGCATTTACCTTCTAAACCCAAATACGGATGCTTGTGAATAGGATGCGTTACCACCGACGCACAACCGCAAACAGGAATCCCGTGCCACGGCGTTCATATATCGACCCCAGCGTTCACATCTCGACGCGTGTCACTAGACACTCTACACAGTCTATAACGAATCGCCGCCGCGTACTAACGCAGAGCGTGGACCCTCTCAACCGCTCCATATAACGCTCCCCGTGGCCCGTCCCGTGTATGTACAAGTCTACTCGGTCTTGATGGCGCCGGTCTTGATCTTCTCGAGTCGTTTCTTCAGATCGAGGACTTCGGCTGTGTTCGTCTCGGTCGCGCTGCCCGCGCCGCCGCTCGAGCCCGCCCCGGCGTTGCTGCCGGGGGATTCCCGATCGCCCGACGCCTCCTCCGCCTCGCCGGCCTTCTGCTGCAAAGAATCGAAAGGCTGCTCTTTAACGAATCAGCAAGCAGCATCTCGACTGGAGCTGTGTTTACTACCGAGATGTTGTCCGACGCGCTATTTGCACGCCACACTAGTTTGTCACCGAAACTGATGACGGGTGATAGGACGAGTGATTAATACCTACAACTACACGTCGTGACATTTGGCTCGCTCGATTCTAGAAAAGCAATACTTTCGGAAGCCAACCGGTTCGTCGAATTTCCACCGTTTACAATATTATTGCCAAAAAATTTGTCGGCCCTACTGTCGCACATGATAGTGGAACTCTGATGACGATGCTTACAGAGATCATGCTCATTCCACCCTCAGCAGGGCTCTTCCTGTTTTCCTTATTTGCTGTCGAGTTTCCTAGAGCTTCTTTCTTAGCCACCTGAAAAGAAGAGCGCAACCAATGACTTAAGCCCATGAAAATGCTAACTGCAACATAAAACAACATGTTCAACGCGATGTCTAAATGGTAAACACCTGTGATACTAATATAACGATATGCATCACACGCATTCTATTCTCACCGTTACCAGGTACCGTCTTTTCGGCACAGGGATCGAGTCAATACCAATATATAATCCATCCAATATACATCCAATTATAACTCAACAGCACAATACCCCCCCCCCCCCCCCTGCGCCGCGGAGAAACCCCCGGGCATCGCCGTCGCCACGGTAACCGCACTCACGCCGGCCGCCTCGGTGTGTCCGCAGCGCGCTCGCAGCGCCTTCAGCTTCTCCATGTAATCGAACGCGCTCAGGTTCTCGAGTTCGCTCGCCGCAGCCGTGGCCGACGGTCCGCCCGAGCCGCCGCCGCCGCTCGGCTTGGAGCCGGGCTTGCTCTGCCTCGCTCGTTCGATGTCCCTCAGGCCGCGCTCGATGTAGCTCTGGAAAAACTGCGACGACTTGCAGAGGAACGGCTCGATGTCTGCGTCCGGGTACGTCAGCTTGAAGTCGTAGAGATCCGACAGACCCTGCGAAAAATACGGGGAGGAACGGTCTTTGCTTGACGTGGTCTATGGAAACACCCTGCATCCGCTGTGGATCTAGTGATTCTACAAGCAATGTGGGATGATATATTGTAGCAGCTGTCATTACTTTATGCACTGCTACAGTCCCTGAGAAAATATTGGGAAGTTTTCGCTCGCCACGCCGTGGAAACACTGTGCATTCGCACCGGATACGTGGAATGAAACGCCCCTCGAAGGTTGACGAGCGATTCTATGAGCAATGTGGGACGATCTATCATAACAGTTGTCGTTACTTTATGCTCTGCTACATATATTCAGGTTATAATCAGCTACTACAGACGTCCCAAGTGTCCCCGGTCTCACCGGGATCGTTCCGGTGCGACATGCTGGTCCCGGTGTCCCGTTAAGAGTCCAGAAAGTCCCGGTGGTAACATTTTTCAGCCATATTTTAGAATTTATATCAGTAAATTACTAAACTTGCCGTGGTTTTTGATGAACTTTGATTGCAGCGAACAATAAAAGGCCACAAATGTATACTTTATGTTTATTTTACATGTATACAAAATGGTGGTGCGCCGCGACAAACACATGTCGCAGCCAGCCATAACTTTTTTCCATGGACCATTATCACAAGTGATCCCTTGCTTGGATTTTCCCAACTTGGGACCTCTGGCTACTATGTCGATTGACCAGCCGTATCATCGATTACCTCTTTCGTGTTCTCCTTGGAACCGATTTTCTTGAAGATCTCAGCAAGCATGTCGTGACAACTTTTTGACAGCCTTCTTGTGCTCTTCTGCAAAAACAAGGTACGTCCATTATCACAGAGTAGCAGAGATTAGCAGTCGAACAGTTGGTTAAAACCGCATTCAGAGAAATGTAAATCTAAAATTCTAAAATTTAATCCCAGAGAACACGTTTAACTTTGGGATACTGCTAGCACCCACTAACATCTCACGTTCTACATTCGAGTAACCTCGAAATTTAATCGCAGAGAACACGTCTAACTTTGCGATACTGATCGCGCCCACAAACATATCACGTTCTACATTCGAGTAACCCTGAAATTTAATCTCAGAGAACACATCTAACTTTGAGATACTGCTCGCGCCCACAAACATATCACGTTCTACATTCAGAGAAACTCGAATGAGAAACTCTGAAATTTAATCGCAGAGAACACGTCTAACTAACTACGAACACGTTCTAGAATGGCATCACATCCCTCGCCAGACCACGCTAGATGCTGCGTGCAGACACGCGCAGGCCCGCTCACGTTAACACACGTACCTCCGCTTTATCCTTGCTGTTCTCTGTCACGCGCCGTTTACGTGCGCATTCGTATTGTTGTGTTGTTCGTCGTGGGCTTCACAGAGAAGCCCGTACGAAGCACCTTCTGCAGGTACTGCGAGATCTCAGACTCTTCCGCATTCTCGATCAGCTTCAGATGCGTGACAATCTGCAATGGTGATAACGAGGAGCGTGTAACCACGGCAACGCGGCAAGACGTAAGCATCGCGTGTACCGTAACCGCGGTAACGCTGCAGTGAGAATTAGTGGCAGAGCGATCGTAACCACAGATGTGTAACCAGGCAACGCGGCAAAGACGTAAGCATCCATGCTAAACAGCGATAACGTTCAGTGATAATTAGTGACAGAGCGATCACCTATGTGTAACCATGGTAACACTGTGAATATAATCACCACATCTAATCACATCACAACAATAACCAACCATATCTCACTGCAGTACACTGGGAATGCTAACCACCATGCGTACTATCCTAACGGGGGCTATCTTGGATCTTTCTACCCGCAATTCTGCTACATATTAGAATAATTATAATATGGTTGAATCCAACCAATAAACGTCAAGCAGCTTGGTCGCTATCTGAAAATGCGTATTAATAAAGCTTGTAAATTCTTTTAACGCTTATTCTTAGATACCTCATTTCCCTTGAGTTTGGCGAGGGAGTGTAGTATTGTTTTTGACAGTCCTGAGTGGGTGTGTCGTTATTTTTATCTTTCCACGAACTAGGTGGAAACGCTTGCATAAAGTGATGCAGATCCAGGAGTAAATGTCGAGGTCAACCTAAGAGCACAAGCAGCAGGACATCAGCTTTTACGAGCAGCACAACTTTTACCTTTATATATATATATACATATATACAACAACAACACATATTATAATATATACTTGCATATTAGTTGATTATACACGTCAAGAAAAACACATTTACGTAATCGCGCAACATACGTACTATCGTACTAACAAAACAACGTACACTTGTACGTATGATTATAACCTTCCTGAGCGATAGTCCAGGAATTAAACGCTTCAAGACTTAAAAACATCAACCTATCGAACCAACGGCGCCGAGTGCGCACGATAGGCAGAAACGCGCACCTTTCGATGCAATCCGAGCTCAAGACTACAATCACGCCGTGGCCAATCATTTCTGGGCAAACCAAGCCGCAACCTCGACGGGCTCGGCCTCTGCCCAAACACCGTAGCTAACATACGTACCGTGTTGATCGTTGGAGACCAGCATAGCGAATCATCTTCCAGGAGGCACTTTCATGATGAGTTCTCGTAAACTTGGAGGAGCACGTGTCTTTGCCGATGCACTCCTGCGCAGGCTTGAGCATGCGCGCTACTTAATCCACGGCATACGCGGCATCAGTGCGCGGAACGAGTGCACCCTCCCTCTGTCAGCAGGCGCCCTCCCGCTTCCGTCTTTATTGCACCCGAGAAAAATTCCCTCCGCATCTGAATCTTTCATCAGTTGGCAATATCGTGAAACACCTCTCTCGGCTATGAAACGGTGTACTATGATCAGTGACCCTTGTCAGTTATATGCTTAAAGTAAGGGAAAACCATTCCTCATGTCGCGTGAAAACGTGTGGTGATTCATACCATACGCACAGCTTGAAGTTCGGTGCTGCGCGTACGAACAGCCACTATACACAGGACACGCTGCGCAAGCACGGGCGCGGACTACCCATAACGTTGGAGAAAATAAAAGCAGCAGGACAACAGTTCATACTGCTAGAACGTGACACCGCTCACAAAGTCGCAGAGGGTGCTAGCCACAGGGACCTAGAGACTATGGGGATGCGGACTTTGACGTGCGCGGCTGACCACTGCTACTTCGACACCCATGTGATGTCAGTCGTGTCGCGTACTCGAAGTATCTGACGACCATCACGTTGAACGCTGCGTTATCACCTGCGGTCCGTCCTCAAGGTCCATGGCCGCTTGTCGAGCAGCATCGTTGATCAGAGTAGTGCAACGAGTCACGCCAGGTCTCCTTCGTCACTCTCCCTTCGCGAAGATATCTTCGCTTGAAGAAACTGAGCGGCAGCGAGACAGCGAGAGTTAACTTTACAAGGAAATTAAGGGGGAGAGAACCAGCTGAGAAGTTAACTTAAAGGCGAACTTTAAAGGGGAGAATCAGCGAGAGTTAACTTTAAAGGGAACTCAGCGGAAAGGACAGCAAGAGTTAACTAAAGAAACATTAAGGGGAGAAGCAGCGAGTTACTTAAAGGAAACTTAAGGGAGAAGCAGCGACGAGTTAACTTAAAGGGAACTTAAGGGGAGAAGCAGCGAGAGTTAACTTAAAGGGAACTTAAGGGGAGAAGCAGCGAGAGTTAACTTAAAGGGAACTTAAGGGGAGAAGCAGCGAGAGTTAACTTAGAAGAGAACTTAAAGGGAGAAGCAGCGGAGTTAACTTAAAGGGAACTTAAGGGGGAGAAGCAGCGAGAGTTAACTTTAAAGGGAACTTAAGGGGAGAAGCAGCGAGAGTTAAATTGAGGAACTTACGGCTTTAGGGAACAAATATATAAAAACGTTTATGAGGGGCAAGGCTTTTCTGTTGCATTTCAGAAATTTCGCAGCATGGCCGGCAGAGGTTTCTTTCAACGAGGACGTTATCGATGGCACCAACTTTTAAAAGGCACTCTTTATTACTGTGGCGACTACAGTACAAAACACGGAATTTATAGAAAGTGCCAATGAAAACCAGATACGGCTTTCGACACTCTCGTTTCCGTGAAGATGGCATCGAACATTTGTTACTTACATCCACCAACAACTCGTTGAATTCTCCGCAAAATTTCTTATCACGCAGTTTCTAACCAACGACTGAGTTAACAGTCGGCCGCTGCTGCAGCGCGACAGTGTTCGAGTATCACTAATGTCGTCAGTTGCAGGAGTGCTGCTGGTACTTCACAGCGATGAGTGGTGCGCCAATGAGGCAAGCGGTAGACCTGCGTGATCAGCCTCTCCCGCCGCACTCTTGCATGGTACTTGCTGTAGGTGCAGGCGTAGCTGCAGGAGGGAGAGCACAAGCTGGTCGGCTCGGCCGGCCAGGCAGGTTGCACCTTCTCTCCACTCCTTCAGGCAGGCTCGTCAATCTGCAGGGAAAACCGAGTGAATCCATGTAGGAAAGAGAATCCCCACAGGAGAAAGCCGATTAGAATCCCCACAGGTGTTAACATTTGAGGGATCCCTGCGGGTGGAATGCTGCAATGTCAGGGAGAAGCGAAGAGAGAACCATGTAGAAGAGAGTCCCCACAGGAAGAAGGGTAGAATCCACAGGTAGTTAACATTGAGAGATCCGCGGGTCGGCTAATTCTGACATCGACAGGGCAGAAGACCGACGGAGAATCCATTTAGAAAGAGAATACCCCTACAGGAGATAGCCGATTAGATTCCCCACAGGTGTAACATTGAGACGATCCGCGGTGTAATTCGCCATGCAGGAAAGGCCGAGAGAGAAACAATGATAGAAGAAGAGATCCCACAGGAAGAACGCCGAGATAGATATGTGCGTGGTAATGCTGCGATCGAGGGAGAAGCCGATGAGAGAATCCATGTAGGAAGCAGATCCGCCAAGCTCACAGGTGTTAATGCTGCAGCGGAGAGTAGAGACGACTCCCTGCGGGTATTAATGTATGTCATGATAATTAAATGTAGATAGATGACCCAATTCGGTGTAGGTCAGTCACAGCGAGAGGTTAGAGGTGACGGTTGCGGGATGAAAACCATGCAAACTGGTGAAGGATGACTAGATAACAAGAGGACTAGATAGACGACAGTATTTAACACTTGTGTTATTTAGGTTGTCTGTTTTTTATGTAAATAAAAGCATGAAATGCACCCGATGATGTAATGTAGGTACAAGAAAATTACCTGAGCCCAACGATGATATACTGGTCTGATGTCACTTTACGGCAATCTGCTGACAACGACTAGGCTCCAGCGTCGAACTGAGTGTCCGTAGACTGGTGGAAGACCTTCATTAGCGTGGTGATCGGGCGCCGCTCCACCTGCAAAACGGAAGCCATCTGAATGTCAGGACAACCAGATGCCAACTCCCCGCCAGGCCAATCAAATACACCATAATTATACTACGGTATATAAGTAATAGAATAGTTGTATATGAAAACGTTCTTACAATGGCCAACACCACTGTTCAACATCATTTCACCATCTGCAGTCTTTCTCGAGTCGCTTTAAAAATCAATACTCAGTCGTCTTTAAAAAACGACATAATGGCTGAACGCGCCTTTGGACACGCACAGCACTCACGCACATATACAGGGATGACATTGGATCAATTTAATTTTTCAGCTGAAATTTTAATTAGCAAACCAGAGGCAGTGAGGGCAATGGCGAGACCGGTAGGTCATTCGCCATGCTAGGGTCAGGGGGCCATGCCCTCCCCCGAATTTTTTTAAAAGAAGGTAGCAATTGGTGCAGTTCTAAAGCTTATTATGAACACATTATGAGATCGTCTTGAACACCATTTTCAAGTTGTCAAAAGGAACAAACGAACTATAATAGGAAATCAGGGGGCTGAAAAATAGGGCAAGTTTTTTTTTAAATGTCTAGACATAATGATATTTTTCTGTTTCCACCCGTCGTTGCATTGTTTTAGTGCAGACATAAGCTGTCTTGCTGCGACGAGTTTGAATGAAAAAACACAATGCGAATGGAACAATCAGTGCACAGATCATGCACACAACATGCACGCAGCAACATGTAAAACCGGCCCCCAGGCCCAGCATGGTCTTACGTGATCAAAGCTACCTCAAATGTTTGCGCTCACTGCGCCTGTGAACGAGGATTTTCTTTCTGGTACCAAAAACAGATACACTGATACTCGCTTGTCCAAGCCTAGACTGTCTACCACTTCTACAGTCTACAGTCGGGTGCTGTCGAGGGTATATAATTTTAAATTGTTACATTGTTACCACCCTCCCAATTTTTCTCAACGAATTTAGACGTTTCACAAAAATCGACTCCCTGGGACTGTCAAATCCGCGATTTCCGCGGATGCCGCGCGAAGAATCTCAATCCCTGCATATAGGCCCAGGGTATTACCAGAAATGAAGTATGTGGGAAAGTGCAGAAAAAATATTTGGAGTGCAATTTTTTTGTATAGTGTGGCTTTAGATCAAATATTTTTAGGACGTGCTACTACATTTTGGTCTGTGCAGGTTTCAAAACTGACCGTGCCAAATTCAACGGCTGCAACGGCTCCGCTGGCCTAATACGTTGTAATATGACCAAGTAATATATAGTAATAATTAATATAATATTACATAGTTTATATACTAAGGTATATAATCTTATAAGTTGTAAGAAACACCTTACAAATGGCAGCACCCCAACTGTTCGCATCATTTCTTGCAGTCTATTAGTCTGACAACGACAAATTCTCGCGCGCCCTTGACGCACTCGCCCATTAACCGTGAGTCTCAATGCACGCGCACTGAAACCACAGATTCGCAACTGGTTACGCGGCAGGTGTATGGTTTCGTCTTGCTAGTCGGGATGTCGATGAGCCGTGCGTGCCGGCTGCACGTCAGACTCGCTCGTGCTCTCGCCCAGTCCAGTATAGAGCGAGCGCGCCGAACCGGCGGTGCCTCGCCGCGGCCCTGCAAGCATGGCAGCGTTCAACAATCAACGCCATCACGTCAACATCGAACGTCAATGTCATCGTCAAAACATCAATGTCAGTGTCACACAACGTCAATGTCATCGTCACATCATGTCATCGTCAACGATCCAACGTGTCAACATCAATGTCATCGTCAACGATCATCGTCAACATCAAACATCAATGTTAACTTCAGGCGTGTAACAATGAACAACCTATCATGAATCTCCCGGTAATCCCTCGGAATCGAGGTCGTCACTTTAGCGGTTGACACCTTTGGCGACGACCGCCACGTGACACCACGGGAATTACCGCTAAAATTGTTTGCGGTGAACATTACCGCATCAACTACACACCGAATAGCCCATCTTGTTATCGTCAGTTTTATCCGTTATCTGCGAGACTGGGTCGGGGTAGAAACAAACCCCCCCACCCAATAGCAAACGGGATTTAACTACATTCAAATGAGCAAAAACTCATAGTCTCAGAATTATGTTAAATAGCGCTGTACGATTTGGCCAACAAACGTGTACACTGTGGTTTCTAACACGCTCCTAGCGGGAGTTCAAAACGAACCCACGGGATCGCGGGCAATGCAATGATCTCTTCCGGCACAACAATACTGCTGCATTGTTCAGATTGTTCATGATTGTTCATCACTCGGCAACAAAATATCAAACATGTGTCGTATTCACGACGAAGTATTTCTGGCGTCAAAAATCGCCATCCGCATGCAAGCGCACTCGTGCGATCTCCTTCGCGATTCTGTCGCCGGCAACAAAATCGCCGAGTAATAGCGATAAAAAATCGCCTACGTTGCACCGGGCTTAAAAAAAATCTTGCCGCGTCCTGCCGTAGCAGCACTTACTGCAATCTCTGGTCCAGCAGCGCGTTCATTGCTCGCAGACTTCGCCTCGCTTGGTCCTCTGGTTCGGCCGCCGCGTCGCGCACAGCAGCTCGGTTCTTCGCTGACCGCTTAAGTGCGCTGCGGTCCAGCAGGCTCTGGTCCTGTCCGCAGCTAGAGCATGAACATTAGCTAGAGCATTCAACTAGAGGCATGAACATTTAGCATGAACTAGAACATAAACATTAGCTATTAACATGAGCATTAGCTAGAGCATGAACATTAGCTAGAGCATGAACATTAGCATGAACTAAGAGCATGAACATTGGCATGAACTAAGAACATAAACATTAGCATATAACATGAGCATTTAGCTAGAGCAGAACATGTAGCCTAGAGCAATAAATCTCGAGCATGAACATCAGCATGAAGCTAGAGCATGGAACATTAAACATGAGCTATGAGGTCATACAACAGTTAGCTAAGAGCATGAGCATAGCATGACATGAAAACATTAGCTAGAGCCTGACTAGAGCATGAACATTAGCTAGAGCATTGAACATTAGGCATGAGCTAGAACATAAACATTAGCTAGAGCATGAGCATGAAGCATATAAGCATGAGCATGAACATTAGCGTAGAGCCTGAGCTAGAAGCATGAACATTAGGCTAGAGCATGAACAAGAGCATGAACTAAGAGCATGAACATTTAACTAGAGCATGAACTAGAGCATGAAACAGAAGCAGCCAAGTGTTAACGGCACTGTGAACAAAACACTCCCCGCCCCTACACCCTCAATCACCCCCCCTCCCAAACCGATTTTCGCCGAACGCTTAAAAATCAGCGACTCTGAACGAAACTGACAGGCGACTAACGAATGACTCACCTGTCCCGACGTAGCGGTGCATGTTGTCCGGCCGACGATGAGGTAGGCTGCACGCGGCGGTTGTTTGAGCGGCGGCGTTGCGGCACGCCGTTGTCGCGATCGCCGATCTGCTGAGCAATGACTTCAGCGCCGCACCGACACTCGGCTGAAGACGTTGATCCCAACACTCTCTGATGAGATAGCCCAGCTCGTCGAAACACTCTGTAAACAACTAAGGAGGAGTGAGACGGAGACGCAGGCATGATGACCACAACCTCGATTGAAATTAGCCAGCTCGTCGAAGAACTCCTGTAAAGAACGAGGAGGCAGGTGAGACGCGAGAACGCAAGGCACGATGACACACGCTTGATGCCACACCTCGATGAGGTTAGCCGCCAGCTTCGTTGAGACACTCTGTAAACAACGAGGAGGCAAGTGAGACGTGAGACGCAGGCATGACGACATGGTGAGACGTCAGGCATGATGACATGTGAGGACAACAGGCATGACGACACATGGTGAAACAGAGAGTATGGCAACATGGCAAGATGCACAGAACCAAGTGAGACGCATACCCGAGGACAGGCGAAAATATATGCAAGCACTTTATTCTCACCTGCACTAACTCGCAGGTAACCTTTACTGCTCGCAAGAGATTTAAAACACGTCAACGTGTACTCACAACGTTAGACTTGCTAGAAAGTCAGGGGGCCCGTTGTCAGAAAACAAAATTAGTCTTAACATTAGTCTAACATTTAGTAATTTCTCCTAGACCGTCGACAAATCACTTTGTTTCGTATTGTTATGAGGAAAGTCTGCTACGATTTTTCAATATCTGCAGGTAACTTGTGCAAGCGTTTCTGTCAACGTCTAAGGAGAAAAAGTTATGTTGAACTAATCATAATTGTTAAGACCAATTTTGTTATCTGACAAGAGGCCCTGATGTTTGCGCTGGAGCAGCAGCATGTCAGACCCCATGTGTCTTGTGTTATTTGTATGTATTGTATTTATATTGTATTATATATTGTATTGTCGTGTGTATTACCTGTTCGCTGACAGAGCGCGTTCTTTGACTTCAGTCCGTCTATTATGTAGGTGAACATCTTACTGGCAGGGTAGACCTTGTAAGACGTCAGACCAAAATGTTTTCCACTACCTTCCTCACCGGATCTTTTGAGGATCGCGCGCCTGTGACAGCAAACAATTTATGTAGCATACAAAAGTGCATTGGCATGTGAGCGCTCGCCCATTAGGACCTGCAATACTATGACCCTCATATCTGTAAAGCTTTGCGCTTGCATGCATAGAATAGATAGGGTGGGTCGAAGGAAGCACACAGTACTTCCACCACGAGATAGAGTATGAAGCACACAATATGATATCTCTAGCACGAAAGAGGGCAGAAGCGCTTGGTACCTCCCAGCACTGAGATACAGTAACACAATAATATAGCAATGAAAGTACACCATTGCCTTCAGCACAAGACAGAGTAATGTATCAGGGTTCATATGTAAGTAAGACACATGTTGAAATAAGGACTTATAAGACCCTTTCTGGAGGCCAAAATAAGACTTTTTTTTACGCAATTTTTTGATAGATCACCGACTATTAAGTACAGCTAATAACTATTTAATACACAATTGCACAGGCAGATTTATTTATTCCGTAATTATATATATAT
>NW_014577500.1:106794-115065 GCF_000485595.1 Priapulus caudatus
AATCCCCACAGGTGTTAACATTGAGAGATCCCCGCGGGTGGTAATTCTGCATGCAGGGAGAAGCCGAGAGAGAATCCATGTAGAAAGAGATCCCCACAGGTGTTAACATTGAGAGATCCCCGCAGGTGGTAATTCTGCATGCAGGGAGAAGCCGAGAGAGAAACCATGTAGAAAGAGATCCCCCACAGGTGTTAACATTGAGAGATCCCCGCGGGTGGTAATTCTTCATGCAGGGAGAAGCCGAGAGAGAATCCATGTAGAAAGAGATCCCCCACAGGAGAAGCCAATAGAATCCCCATTCCCCACTGGTGTTAACATTGAGAGATCCCCGCAGGTGGTAATTCTGCATGCAGGGAGAAGCCGAGAGAGAAACCATGTAGAAAGAGATCCCCCACAGGAGAAGCCGATAGAATCCCCACAGGTGTTAACATTGAGAGATCCCCGCGGGTGGTAATGCTGCATGCAGGGAAAAGCCGAGAAAGAATCCATGTAGAAAGAGATCCCCACAGGTGTTAATGCTGCAGGGAGCAGTAGAGAGACTCCCTGCGGGCATTAATGATGTCATGATAATTAAGTGATAGATCCGTCACAGGAGAGGTCGAAGGTGACGGTTGCGGGGGATGAGAAACCATGCGAAACTGTGAAAGGACGACTAGATAACAAGAGACTAGACTAAACGACGTATTTTAACTTAGTGTTATTTAGTTGTTGTCTTTATGTAAAGAAAACATGAAAATGCACCCGATGCAGACCTGCCAACCTGTGATTCATGGAAATAGTAAGGCTTTTCTTTTCTTGCAGCAGGCGGCCATTTTGTTTGTATGTTATGCGCGCAATGAATGATGGGACTAACTCTAGATCACGCGAGAACAACGTAAATGCGTGATCCAATATGGCTGCGCCCACAATCGCCAGATATTTCTCGGCTCACAATGTAAAAAATACATTAATTTTCAAGTCGTAAAAAATCGTAAGTTTTTCAGTTTGATCGTACATTCGTAAAAACATCTTGGAATTAGTAAGGAATACGAAAAAATCGTAAGGGTTGGCAGGTCTGCCGATGACGTGTGTATAGGCAAGAAATTACCTGAGCCAAAGCATGTATACTGGTCCTGATGTCTTTACTGGCAATCTGCGACACGACTAGGTCCAGCGTCGACTGAGTGTCCGTAGACTGGTGCAAGACCTTCATTGCTGGTGATGGCGCCCTCCCCCTGCAAACACGGAAGCCATCTAATGTCACAGCAACCAGATGCTAACTCCCGGCAGCCAAATCAAATACGCCCAATAATATACTGCGGTATACAATAATATAAGTTGTATAGTTAGTATCTTAGTTATCTTAGTTACAATGGCAACACCACTGTTCACATCGCGTCATTTCTCGAGTCGCTTTAAAAATCGATCTCAGTCGTCTTGAAATGACATATGCTGACGCGCCCTTTGACACACACAGTCACTCAACCGCCACATATAGGCCCAGGGTATTAGCCAGAAATGAGTATTGTGGGAGTGCAGAAAAAATATTTGGGAGTGCAATTTTTTTGTATGTGTGGCTTTAGATCAATATTTTAGGCCGTGCTACACATTTTTGGCTGTGCAGTTTCAAAACTGACCGTGCAAATCACGGCTGCACGGCTCGCTGGCTAATACGTTGTATAGGACCAGTAATATATAGGTATATAATAATATAATAATACATAGTTATATACCAAGGTATATAATATTATAAGTTGTATAGAAACGCCTTACAACGGCATCACAACTGTTCGCATCATTTCTTGCCGTCTATTAGTCTTATAACGACAAATTATCGCGCGCCCTTTGACGCACTCGCACATCCGTGAGTCTCATGCACGCAGCACATGAAACACAGATTCCTACCTGGTTACCGGCAGGTGTATGGGTTCGTCTTCTAGGTCCGGGATGTCGATGAGCCGTGCCTTGCCGCTGCAGTCAGACTCGCTCATGCTCTCCTCCAGGTCCAGTATGAGCGAGCGCGGCCGAACCGGAGGTGCCTCCGCGGCCCTGCAAGCATGCAGCGTCAACATCAACGCCATCGTCAACATCAACGTCAATGTCAACATCAATGTCATCGTCAACATCAACGCCATCGTCAACATCAACGTCAATGTCAACGTAAACATCAACGCCATCGTCAACATCGACGTCAATGTCATTGTCAACATCAACGCCATCGTCAACATCAACGTCAATGTCATCGTCAACATCAATGTCATCGTCAACATCAACGTCAATGTCATCGTCAACATCAATGTCATCGTCAACATCAATGTCATTGTCAACGTCAACATCAACGTCAACATCAATGTCATCGTCAACATCAACATCAATGTTACTTCACGCGTGTAACAATGGAACAACCTATCATAATAATCTCCGTATATCCCTCGGAATCGAGCGTCGTCACTTTGGCGACGACCGCCAAGTGACACCACGGGAATTACGTCAAGTTGTTTCGGTGAACATTACGCGCATCAACTAACACCGAATAGCATTTTGTTATCGTCAGTTTTTATCCGTTTATCTCGAGACTGGGTCGGGGTAGAAACAAAAACCCCCCACCCAATTAGCAAACGGATTTAACTACATTCAAATGAGCAAAAGCTCACTAGTCTCAGAATATGTTAATAGCGCTGTAATTTGGTCCCCCAAACGTGTACACTGTGGTTTCTAACACGCTCCCGAGCGGAGTTCAAAACGACCCCACGGGACCCGGCGACAATGCAATGATCTCTCGGCAACATACTGCTGCATTGTTCAGATTGTTCATGATTGTTCAGCGACTCGGCAACAAATATCAAACATGTTTGATATTCCAGCGACGAGTTTCTGGCGTCAAAATCGCCATCGCCATGCAGCGCACTCTCGTGGCGATCTCTCGGCGATTCTGTCGCCGGCAACAAAATCGCCAGTACTAGCGATAAAAATCGCCACGTGTGCGCCGGGCTTAAAACATCTTGCCGCACCCATGCCGTAGCAGCACTTACTGCAATCTCTGGTCAGCAGCGGCGGCGTTCTTGCTCGCAGCCTTCGCCTGCTTGTCCTCGGGTTCGGCCTGCCGCGTCGCGCACGCTGCTCGGTTCTTCGCTGACCGCTTAATGCGCTCGTCCAGCAGGCTCTGGTCCTTGTCCGCGAGCTAGAGCATGAACATTAGCTAGAGCATGAACTAGAGCATAAACTAGAGCATGAGCACGAGCATGAACATTAGCATGAACATTAGCATGAGCTAGAGCATGAACATTAGCATGAGCTAGAGCATGAACATTAGCATGAGCTAGAGCATAAACATTAGCATGAACATTAGCATGAGCTAGAGCATAAACATTAGCATGAGCTAGAGCATAAACATTACGTAAGAGCATGAGCATTAAGCATGAGCATGAACATTACTAGAGGCCTGAGGCTAGAAGCAATGAACACTTGCCTAGAGATGAACATTAGCATGAGCTTAGAACATAAAGACATTAGCTAGAGCATGAGCATCGAAGCATTAGCATGCACATGAACATTAGCTAGAAGCCTGAGCTAGAGCATGAAGCATTGACTAGAGCATGAACAAGAGCCATCGAACTCAGAGCACTGAACATTAGCTCAGCAGCATGAAACATAGAGCATGAACAGAAACAGCCAAGTGTTAACAGTGGATGTGAGACCAAAACTACCCCCGGCCGCCTACAAACCTTATAAATCTCCAATACCGATTTCGCGCGAACAGCAAAAAATCAGCGACTGCTGACGAAACTCGACGCAGCTAACGATGACCTCACCTGTCCCGACGCTAGCGGTGCACGTTGTCGCCGACGATGAGCGCTAGGCGCTGCACGGCGTGTGTTGAGGCGCGGCGTTGCGCACGCCGTTGTCGCGATCGCGCGATCTGCTGAGCAATGAGCTTCAGCGCCGCACCGAACACTCGCCTGACAGACCGTTGATCCAAACACCTCGATGAGCCAATAGCCCAGCCTCGTCGAGACCCACTCTGTAAACAACAAGCGAGCAGTGAGAGGCGAGATCAGGCATGATATACAACAAGCACCTCGATGAAATAGCCCAGCTCGTCGAGACACTCTGTATAAGACCACGAGAGGCAGTGAGAACGCGAGACGCAGGCCGATGACACAGCGTTGATGCCACACCTGCGATGAGGTAGCCCAGCTCGTTGAGACACTCCTGTAAACAACGAGGAGGCAGTTGAGACGTGAGACGCCAGGCATGACGACATTGGTGAGACCGCAGGCATGATGACCATGGTGAGCACACAGGCATCACGCAACATGGTGAACAGAGAGATGCAACATGGCCAAGATGCACGAACCCAAGTGAGAGCGCAATACACCGAGGACACGAAAATATATGCAAGCACTTTATTCTCAACCTGCACTAACTCGCAGGTAACCTTTACTGCTCGCTGAGACGATTAAACACGTCACGTGTAGCTCATGCAACGTAGACTGCTGAAAGCTCAGGGGGCCCGTTGTCAGACAAAATTAGTCTTAACATTAGTCTACATTATCAATTTGTCCTAGACCGTCGACATCACTTGGTTCGTATGTTATGAAGGAAATCTGCTAGCGATTTTTCATTCTCGTAACTTGTGGCAGGCGTTTTATGTAACGGCTACAGAGAAAAAGTTAATGTTGAACTATAATAATGTTAAGACCAATTTTGTTTCTGACAACAGGCCCTGATGATTTGGCCTGGAGCAGCAGCATGTCAGACCCCACTTGTCTTGTGTTATATTGTATGTCATTGTATTTAATAATTGCTATTAATATATTATGTATGCTCGTGCTGTATTACCTGTTCGGCTAACGCGCGTTTTGACTTCAAGTCCGTCTATTATGTACGGTGACAGCAATCTTACTGCAGGGTAGACCTTGTAGACGGGCAGACGCAAAATGTTCTATCACTACCTTCCTCACCGATCTTTGCGGATCGCCGGCTGGTTGACAGCAAAAAGCGAATTTATGTATGCATAGCAAAGTGTCTGCATGTGAGGCCCGCCCTTTAGAACTGCAATATATGACCCTCATATCTGTAATAGCTTGCGGCTTGCATGCATAGAATTCAGATAGGGTGGGTCGGTAAGGAAGCACACAGTACTTCGCACCACGAGATACGAGTATGAAGCACACAATGATGATTATGCTCTACACGCAGAGGAAGAGCGCTTGTGTACTCAGCAGAGATACAGTATGCTACAATATAAATGCATGAAAGTACACATGCCTTCAGCAGCAAGACAGAGTATGTATCAGGGTTCATAGTAGTAAGACAGCATGTGAACTAAGGACTTATAAGACCCTTTCGGAGGGCCAAAATAAGACTTTATTTTACGCAATTTGATAGATCACGACTATTAAAGTACAACTAATAATATTTATATACACAATTGGCACTAGCAGATTTATTATCGCGTATTATATATAATTATACAACATTCTTACTTTAAGGAGAACTGTTGGCAAAAAATAAGGACTATTAAGTACTTTTCTAAAGATTTCACCAAAAATATAGGTACTAATAAGGGCCCTTATTTTATTTTGGCAAATAAGTACTTAAAGACTTTGGAAGACCCGGCTACGAACGGTCCAGTGTATGCAAGCACACAGTACCTTCATCACGAGGTAAGTATTGAGGAGCTGGCCTCGCGTCGGCAATTGACCACGCGAACAGTGCCGTGAACAGCTGCCGAGGTAAGTCCAAGCCGCGCAGCAAGAACGCTCGGGTTCGTGTCGAAGAAGCGCAGAGTCACGCACTTCAGACGAGGTGAGCTGCGCAACCGTCGGCATCCTCCGATGTCGTGATCGCCTGCGAAGAAGAAGCGCGAAGCCATGCTGTGAATCAACATCACTTTATGAAAATTGCGACACGCCCCCCCCCACTCACCGTTCGTTTTTTTCCATGAATAAGGCTCTGTGATAAATAAGTGTTGCAGCCCGCGAGAAAGAGTGCCGTAGAAATTCACTAAAGTGTTATTACGTGCGCGGAAGCGAAACCTAGAATCGATGATATTCTCTTGGCGTTTTACTCTTTCAAGCTACCTCATTTGTACCATTAACATCTATTTTACATTTTTTGTCCACATTTCCTGGCATTGCATGCGAGGGATCGTTGCAAGGAACGTGTCCATAGATAATTTCCCAAAACCCATTACGAACAGGGTACCGCATCGCGCAATTTTTTCCAAGATAAACCCCCCTTTTTTTTGGCATAATCCTAATAAACACACGCGCTATTATAACCAAGCGTTCTCTACAGTAACGCTATTCGACCCACGGCAACAAGCTCGTCTCGCGCATAAATTCCCCGACGACCGTAGATCGCCCGCGCTTACCTCGCAGAGCGCGTCGATCGGCCTGATTGTGGTGGGCTTGAAGTCGCGTGGGAACATCATGTGTGAGCAGCGGGCGGCTTGGACTGTTGTTCTGCATCTGTTCCTTCAGCTGAATGACGAACTGTCCTGCGCGCTGACGTGAAGTTCACTTCAGGCACCTGAAGACATCGAACACGAGCAAGGCGATAAAAAAACGGACGCCTTAATGTAACGTAAAGTACTTGGGCCAAAAAATATCAAGTGGGCCGCGGTACTGCAAAAAATAAAGGGCAGGCGGTGCATACTCTGCCAATGAAATACAAGCGGTATACGTACTTGCAATAAATACATAAGCACAGGGAGACAATTTCAGCCAAAGTTGCAATAGTCGAAATGTGGCTATACTACAAAATAAATTTTGCATTAGAATTGGGATAAATTTGCATAGCATTTTTTTTCAGACAATCACAGTGGCAAATTTCCCACCGGCAGTGCATGCTTGGCGTGTTATCGTGATCGGCCTGTGAAAAGGCACAGCTTTAGATTTAAGCGCTAGGACACACTACGGCGATTCTGGCACGGCGTGGTCCAGCAGCGTTTTAAAAGCGTGTGCGAGCTGTGGGCACCGCCCGCGCTCGCATTCGAGTGCAAAATAATATGCGGGCCGGCAAGAGTGAAAGCCTAAAGCTGACTCGCCCATGTTTGGCGAGTAAAAATAATTGTCTAGAAGCTTTATCAATGTTGGTTGCCTTACGTTATATATCCAAACAATTGATGAAAAGAGTTTTAGCGATTGTGAAGGGCGGCTATCCGACTCCTATCGAGCCAGACATCCCCTCACTTTATATTTCAAGGTCGGCCGAAGAAGCAGGCCCGCGAGAGCGCGCAGCGCCAGCACAGCCTGCTTGTTGTATACGTGCGCTGTGGCCGGCATATTGAGTGATTAGGCGGGGGGGGGGGGAGTGGCACCGGATTGTTTAAAAGTCACGTTGGCCTTGGTGTTAAGCAATCAATAAAATCGGCGTAACGTGGCATTTCATTGACGGGCAAGAGCAGCCCCGAGAAAATAAAAGTAAATTGTAAACATGTATGTTTCCGTTTACTCTCTGCATGGCTGCATCGCACAACTGCGATTCATAAAAAAATAGGCGTAGCAAATGGGCTGAAAATCATCGCGAATTGCGATGGCATACCGTAAAATTATTCCTGAAGGCAGTGCATATTACTTGCCAATAAATACAAAACGGTGGTAGCATACTTGCAGATGAAATGACAAAACGGTGGTAGCATGAGCATACTTTGCCAATAAATACAAAGGCAATCGGCATGTAATGCCAATGAATATATAAAGCTGTGACTTGTACTTTGCCAAATAATCAAGCCAGGCGACTTCTAACTTGCCATACATACAAAGGCGCATAACACGTTCTATAGCAAAACGCAGCAGACGTGTTCCCAGCTACGCTAACCAGCGTGACAACCGATTACCTCAGTTCCTCATCTCTAGACGCTGCCGTTTCGAGTCGTCTGTTAACGAGCGTAGGGCAAACTCTTCGTCAGGTCTTGCTTCTTACTCCTTTGGCCGAGGGTGGCGCCTGAAGGCAACAAAAAACACTGTCACCAGATGGCAACTTTGTGTAGAGACATAAGAAACAGATAGCAGAGAAATTAGTAACCAATTGAAACTCAATGGCTTAGTATTATAAATGTTATAAACCTCATGTGACTTTTATTTCATATGTAGGTAACACAGATTTTTTCATATGCTACTGTATTCGAGTGTATACACACAATTTGTTTGTTTCATAATAAGGAAAAGTACACCATAGTAGAAATTTACGGCAGATGATGTTATAGAATGAGCATAAAACAAGAATTACCAGTCAAAAGTTCACCCTACCCGCGTGCACACATCACAGTCCAATCTATGACTG
>NW_014577500.1:115080-119943 GCF_000485595.1 Priapulus caudatus
TCATTCTCGTAACTTGGCAGCGTTTCTGTCAACGGTCTAAGAGAAAAAGTTAATGTTGAGACTAATGTTAAGACCAATTTTGTTTCTGACAACGGGCACCTGATGTTTGCTGGAGCAGCAGCATGTCAGACCCCATTGTCTTGTGTTATATTGTAGTGTATTGTATTTATATTGTATTATATATTATGTATTATGTCTTATGTATTGTCGTGTGTATTACCTGTTCGCTGACGCGCATTCTTTGACTTCAGTCCGTCTATGATGTAGGTGAACATCTTACTGGCAGGGTAGACCTTGTAGACCAGACGCAAAATGTTCTTCACTACCTTCCTCACCGGATCTTTGGGATCGCCGGCCTGTTGACAGCAAACAACTTATGTATGCGTAGCAAAGCGCTGCACGTGAGGCTCGCCCATTAGAACCTGCAATATATGACCCTCATATCTGTAAAGCTTGCGCTGCATGCATAGAATAGATAGGGTGGGTCGGAAGGAAGCACACAGTACCTCGACCACGAGATAGAGTATGAAGCACACAATATGATATCTCCAGCACGAAAGAGGGCAAGAAGCGCTTGGTACCTCCAGCACGAGATACAGTATCACAATATAGTGCATGAAGTACACATTACCTTCAGCACAAGACAGAGTATGTAGTATGAAGCACACAGTACCTTCATCACGAGGTAAGGTATGAAGGAGCTGGCCTCGGCGTCGGGCAAGTTGTAGCCACGCTGCGACAGTGCCGTGAACAGGCTGCCGAGGTAGTCAAGACCGCGCAGCAGAACGCTCGGGTTCGTGTCGAAAAAGCGCAGAGTCAGCCACTTCAGCACGAGGTCGAGCTGCGCGACCGTCGCATCCTCCGATGTCGTGATCGCCTGCGAAGAAGAAGCGCGAAGCCATGCTGTGCATCAACATCACCTTTTTTGAAAATTGGCGAGCCCCCCTCCCCACGTTCGTTTTTCCATGTAATAAGCTCTGTGATAAATAAGTGTTGCAGGCCCGCGAGAAGAGTGCCGTAGAAATTCACGAAAGTGGTTATTACGCCGCAAGCGAAACTAGAATCGACGAATATTCCTCTTGGCGTTTTTACTCTTTCAACTCCTCATTTGTACATTTTAACATCTATTTTACATTTTTTCCACATTCCCTGGCATTCATGCAGGATCGTTAAGGAACGTGTCATAGAAATTTCCAAACCATTACGAACACGGGGTCCCGCATCGGCAATTTTTCAAGATAACCCCCCTTTTTTTGCAAAATCAAATAAACACACCGCTATTATAAACAACGTTCTCTACAGTAACCTATTCGAATCGCAACAACTCGTCTCGCGCAAAATCCCCGACGACGTAGATCGCCCGGGATCGCCGCCAAGTGGCGCCGCTTACCTCGCAGAGCGCGTCGATGGCCTTGATGTGGTGCTTGAAGTCGGCGTGGAACATCTGTGTGAGCAGCGGCGTGCTGACGTTGTTCTGCATCTGTTCCTTCAGCTGATCGACGAACTCCTGCCGCGGCTGAGTGAAGTTCCACTTCAGCACCTGAAGACACGAACGCAAAACGGACGCCTTAATGTAACGCAAAAGTACTTGCCAAAAAATATCAAGCGGTGGCGCGTACTTGCCAAAAAATTAAAGGTGGCGGTGCATACTTGCCAATAAATACAAAGCAGTGATACGTACTTGCCAATAAATACAAAGCAGTGGTATATACTTGCCAATAAATACAAAACGGTGGTACATACTTGCCAATGAATACAAAACGGTGGTACATGACATACTTGCCAATAAATACAAAGCAACGGCATGTACTTGCCAATGAATATAAAGCTGTGACTTGTACTTGCCAATAGATACAAAGCCGCGACTTCTACTTGCCAATACATACAAAGCGGCATACACGTTGCTATAGCAACACGCAGCAGACGTGTTCCGACGCGACGCTAACCACGTGACAACCGAATTACCTTCAGCTTCTCCTCATCTCTAAGACGCTGCCGTTTCGAGTCGTTGTTAACGAGCGTAGGGCCAAACTCTTCGTCGGCTGGCTTCTTACTCTTTGCCGAGGGTGGCGCCTGAAGGCAACAAAAACACTGTCACAGATGCAACTTTGTGTAGAGACAAGAAACAGCATAGCAAAGAAATTAGTAACCAATGTGAAACTCAATGGCTTAGGTATTATAAATGTATAAACGCTATGTGACTTTATTTTCATATGTAGGTAACACAGATTTTTCATATCTACAGTATTCCAATGTATACACACAATTTTTGTTTCATATAAGGAGAAAGTACACCATAGTAGAAAATTTACCAGATGATGTTATAGAATGACATAAAACAAAGAATTACGTCAAATTCACCCTACCCCGTGCACACATCACAGTCAATCTATACTGTGCACACAAAAACGCCCCACCCTACCCTGAGCTCACAACACCAAACCTAACCTGAGCACATGTAACAGATGATCTACCTCGTGCACCGGTAACACTGCACAGGACCTCTGCTGTCAATATGTAAGACCAAACCTAACCTGAGCACATGTAACAGTGTGCACAGTGTAGCTCGGCCACTATGTGTGTGCAGGGTAGGTTTGGTCTTACATATGCACAGCATAGGTCGTGTGCAGTGTTACCGGTGCACAAGGTAGATCATCAATGCGTTTCCGTTTTACAGAAGGTTATATGGGATGAAGATGATGATGCTGCTGCAGATAGCAAGCCTTCTACCAAGGGGAAACCCAAGCCTGGCAAAGGAAAGGTGCGTGTATTTCAGTGCAGTTTTTGAATAAAAAGAAGAAGCCTGGATAATGACACTAGCAGCTGGTGGCATAGCCCTACTTTCTCCATCTTGCACAATAATCTGTGTGCCCATATTTTCTGTTAACATTCATTTATCTCTTGTTCTGTGTTCTCTTGTTCTCTTGTTCTGTGTTGTGTAGAAAAAGGTGACATTTTTCTAACCCCACGCTTCTCATCTTATATTTTGCTTATAGTCTTTCTATGGTGCCTCTCTGTGTATCCGTGCGTGCGTGCGTGCGTGCGTGCGTGCGTGCGTGCGTGCGTGTGTGCGTGCGTGCATACGTGTGTGTATATGTATTTGTATGGTGTACTGTACACTGCTGTATGTCTATTTGTATGGTGTGTGTGTACGTGCGTTTCCTCCTGCTTGCATTTCATCAGCTCCCCTTTCCGTATAACACTCTCCTTGATGAATCTGTTCATCTGTTTATTCTGCTCTTGCTTGCTGCGTATATTGACTGTTGTTCATGAAAGCCTCAGGATAGGAAGCGGAGTCGAAGTTGCCAGAGGGTAGGTTGGGTGTTATGTGTGGGCACAGCGTACCTCGTGTGTTGCTGAGCCAGCTAATCTACTATATTACCTCTCCAAGAATCAGTCAAAATGTCAAATGAACAGAGAAGTCAGTCAGTACTAACGCACATACGTGCAATCAGGGGAAAAAATACACGGGAGAGACGAGCGATTTCGCTCTGGTAAGAACAATAACGGGAGCGATCGTCCAAGAGAAAATCGCTCCCGTGGCCTGATAAATTGAAATGTACACAAGTACGTACGTACAGCGAGCGCTACATATACACCGTGCATGCAGCAGGGCTAACGCTCCATTAGGAGTGTTCCCAACTTTGATATCATCAATGATTAATGATTGATAATCCTAACCCTAACCTAAATGACATTAAACCACAAACTAATATATGACCATGACCATATATATATATATATGTTATTATGACCATTAACAATAATGACATTAAAGTTGGGAACACTCCCAATGGAGTATCACCCTGCAGCGGCGGCTTAAGCTGGGTTTACACTGACGATTATATGCAGTTGGGGAAATTAGAACGTTCTAATCTTCCGACTCGCTGCTATCGATCGGTTGAACGTGCGACTTTTGCGTTTACACTGGCGATTGTCAGTTGCGAAACTGCCAAGTTCGTACAATTCGGCAATTCAAAATCGTCAGTGTAAACCCAGCTTATGTATCCGCTGCAGCTGGCGCTGGCTAGATCAACCCGCTGACGCATAATAAAATACAATTGATAATAAAAGTTATACTACAGAGTAGAGTGTAGAACTAGAAACTGTTGACACTTTCATTCATATTTAAATTTAACTTGACAATAATACCAGCTGAATACAGCTCTTGCCTTGTATTAATCTGCAATGATGTGGTTACAATTGCATTCATACATTGTCTGTTGAAACTATGAATGATAGTCGATGATAAACTATGCTGACAGATGTGATGTGATGTCACAGACTCACAGGCACACATCTCTGTGAGACTGTGACAAATTAACCGTGTACTTTCTTATTTTGAGACTGAAAAAAGAAACAAACAACTGCACAGTGGTATTTTTATATAAAAAAACATTTATTTGCATCCAAACGAAAAGATAACGTGGTTCTACAGAGTAACGAAACAATAACTTAAGCCAAGGCTCGACACTAGCAGTGGCCCCGTGGCCCGGGGCCACCAAAACTTGATGTCGGGCCACCAAAATTTCCAAAAGTTAAAATTTGGTGGCCCGAACGGGCCACTAAAATTTCAAAGTGTCTATGTGATCAAAATAATTGTTTCTTACGTGCTAATCTTATTCAAAAGAGAGCGAGCAATTCGCGGAGCGAGGGCACACGTACGCACGTGCAGCATTCTACCGCGGGCATACACGGGCGCACGGTTTATCCGTCTACTGCGGCTGCAACAAGCCACGTTATTGTAATAGACTGGTATCCGGCCTCACGCTCTGCTAGACAATGTACACGCTCTGCGACGAACAGTTCGGCCGCGGACCAGTCTAGCCAGAGGTCAAAATCTGAGCGGGCGCAGGCCATAGC
>NW_014577500.1:120940-124045 GCF_000485595.1 Priapulus caudatus
TCAGACCCCATTGTCTTGTGTTATATTGTAGTGTATTGTATTTATATTGTATTATATATTATGTATTATGTCTTATGTATTGTCGTGTGTATTACCTGTTCGCTGACGCGCATTCTTCGACTTCAGTCCGTCTATGATGTAGGTGAACATCTTACTGGCAGGGTAGACCTTGTAGACCAGACGCAAAATGTTCTTCACTACCTTCCTCACCGGATCTTTGGGATCGCCGGCCTGTTGACAGCAAACAACTTATGTATGCGTAGCAAAGCGCTGCACGTGAGACTCGCCCATTAGAACCTGCAATATATGACCCTCATATCTGTCAGTCTGTAAAGCTTGCGCTGCATGCATAGAATAGATAGGGTGGGTCGGAAGGAAGCACACAGTACTTCCACCACGAGATAGAGTATGAAGCACACAATATGATATCTCCAGCACGAAAGAGGGCAAGAAGCGCTTGGTACCTCCAGCACGAGATACACAGCGAGAGTTAACTTAAAGGGAACTTAAGGGGAGAAGCAGCGAGAGTTAAATTGGGAACTTAGGCTGTTAGGGAACAAATAATATTAAAAACGTTTATGAGGGGCAAGGCTTTCGGTTGCATTCAGAAATTTCGCGGCATGGCGGCAGAGGTTTCTTTCAAACGAGGGGTTATCATGGCAACCAACCTTTTAAAAGCCCTCTTTATTATGTGGGACTACATACAAAACACGGAATTTATAGAAAGTGCATGAAAAACCACGAACGGCTTTCGACACTCTCGCTATTCGCGTGAAGATGGCATCGAACATTTGTACTACACCACGCGCATCCACCCCACACAACTCGATAACAGGACTTCCGCAAACATTTTCTTCACGCAGTTTCGAACAACGACTGCGTTAACAGTCGCCGCTGCTGCAGGCGACAGGGTTCGAGTATTACTAACTGTCGTCGTGCAGGTGGTTGGTACTCACAGCGATGAGGGTGGCCATGAGGCAGCGGTAGATGGTGATCACCTCTCCCGCGCACTCTTGCATGTACTTGCTGTAGGTGAGGCGTAGCTGCAGGGAGGAGACGAGCACAAGCTGGTCGGCGTGGCCCGCCAGCAGGTTGCACTTCTCCCCATCCTTCAGCAGCTCGTCAATCTGCAGGGAAAAACCGAGAGAATCCATGTAGAAAGAGATCCCCACAGGAGAAGCCGATAGAATCCCCACAGGTGTTAACATTGAGGGATCCCCGCGGGTGGTAATGCTGCATGCAGGGAGAAGCCGAGAGAGAATCCATGTAGAAAGAGATCCCCCACAGGAGAAGCCGATAGAATCCCCACAGGTGTTAACATTGAGAGATCCCCGCAGGTGGTAATTCTGCATGCAGGGAGAAGCCGAGAGAGAATCCATGTAGGAAGAGATCCCCCACAGGTGTTAATGCTGCAGGGAGCAGTAGAGAGACTCCCTGCGGGTATTAATGATGTCATGATAATTAAGTGTTAGGTCAGTCACAGGAGAGGTTAGAGGTGACGGTTGCGGGGGATGAGAAACCATGCAAAACTGTGAAAGGATGACTAGATAACAAGAGACTAGACTAGACGACGTATTTTAACTTGGTGTTATTTAGTTGTTGTTTTTTATGTAAATAAAACATGAAAATGCACCCGATGCAGACCTGCCAACCTGTGATTCATGGAAATAGTAAGGCTTTTCTTTTCTTGCAGCAGGCGGCCATTTTGTTTGTATGTTATGCGCGCAATGAATGATGGGACTAACTCTAGATCACGCGAGAACAACCCATATAACCTTCTGTAAAACGGAAACGCATTGCTGAGCCAGCTAATCTACTATATTACCTCTCCAAGAATCAGTCAAAATGTCAAATGAACAGAGAAGTCAGTCAGTACTAACGCACATACGTGCAATCAGGGGAAAAAATACACGGGAGAGACGAGCGATTTCGCTCTGGTAAGAACAATAACGGGAGCGATCGTCCAAGAGAAAATCGCTCCCGTGGCCTGATAAATTGAAATGTACACAAGTACGTACGTACAGCGAGCGCTACATATACACCGTGCATGCAGCAGGGCTAACGCTCCATTAGGAGTGTTCCCAACTTTGATATCATCAATGATTAATGATTGATAATCCTAACCCTAACCTAAATGACATTAAACCACAAACTAATATATGACCATGACCATATATATATATATATGTTATTATGACCATTAACAATAATGACATTAAAGTTGGGAACACTCCCAATGGAGTATCACCCTGCAGCGGCGGCTTAAGCTGGGTTTACACTGACGATTATATGCAGTTGGGGAAATTAGAACGTTCTAATCTTCCGACTCGCTGCTATCGATCGGTTGAACGTGCGACTTTTGCGTTTACACTGGCGATTGTCAGTTGCGAAACTGCCAAGTTCGTACAATTCGGCAATTCAAAATCGTCAGTGTAAACCCAGCTTATGTATCCGCTGCAGCTGGCGCTGGCTAGATCAACCCGCTGACGCATAATAAAATACAATTGATAATAAAAGTTATACTACAGAGTAGAGTGTAGAACTAGAAACTGTTGACACTTTCATTCATATTTAAATTTAACTTGACAATAATACCAGCTGAATACAGCTCTTGCCTTGTATTAATCTGCAATGATGTGGTTACAATTGCATTCATACATTGTCTGTTGAAACTATGAATGATAGTCGATGATAAACTATGCTGACAGATGTGATGTGATGTCACAGACTCACAGGCACACATCTCTGTGAGACTGTGACAAATTAACCGTGTACTTTCTTATTTTGAGACTGAAAAAAGAAACAAACAACTGCACAGTGGTATTTTTATATAAAAAAACATTTATTTGCATCCAAACGAAAAGATAACGTGGTTCTACAGAGTAACGAAACAATAACTTAAGCCAAGGCTCGACACTAGCGGTGGCCCGGTGGCCCGGGGCCACCAAAACTTGATGTCGGGCCACCAAAATTTCCAAAAGTTAAAATTTGGTGGCCCGAACGGGCCACTAAAATTTCAAAGTGTCTATGTGATCAAAATAATTGTTTCTTACGTGCTAATCTCATTCAAAAGAGAGCGAGCAATTCGCGGAGCGAGGGCACACG
>NW_014577500.1:124055-133124 GCF_000485595.1 Priapulus caudatus
AAATAAGAGTACATTATATTACGTATTTTTCGAAAACTTGAAACTATGAAAATGGCCTTGGATACATAAAAAATAGGTCTGGTAAATTTTTGACAAGTCAGAAAAATGGCTCTGGTGAAAAAAAAAGAATTTTTTCCCCTGCGTGCAATAAATCAAAACAGCTCAATTGGCATATTAATTAACGAGTGATTACAAATAAAATATCACACATCTCACATTCGTCATGTTCGTTACTTAATGTTTACTGGCGTCAAAGGCAAACTGTGGAATGTTACGGACACGGCACAAGTGTACTTACGGCTGGTGACCCGCGCGAGAGACAGCATATCAACCTATGCTGACACCAACAGCACCAGCAGAACCAGCAGCAGCAGCAGCAGCACACCACCACACCAGCAGCAGCAGCAGCAGCACCACCACCACCAGCAGCCGCCAGCCACCAGCCACCACCACTACCACCACCACCACCAGCAGCAACCACCACCACCAGCAGTAGTGTAAACCTACCTGCTGATCCATGGTCTCCAGCATCGGTGCCGACGCTGACTTGTGGGGAGGCGGCGCCGCTTCTTCGAGCTTTAGCTTTGCCGAAGACGCAGCCTTCTTTGGAGGCGGAGGAGCCTTGGCCGGTAGCTTCTCTCTCGCCTTCTCCAAGATACCCATAACCTGTGTCCTGGACGACGGCTGCAAGGCAATAGGAAGCATTTACAACAAGAGCAATCGCAGATAGCAGATGATCGAAAGATCGAGGATTTTTTTAAATAAATTTTTAATGCATCTTCCCCACAAATTAAAAAAAAAATAAAAATCCTGGATCCAGATCACCACCAAAATCTCATCGATTGGTTGTTGGCCCAAACCCAACCAGTCCAAAAAATGAAACCCGTCCAATCGAAATCCGTTCGTAACGTTTGTGAGATATCCTGTTGACAGACAAACAAACAGGGGCGAAAACATAACCTCCTTGGCGGAGGTAACTACACACTGGCTGCTTTGGGGATCCGAGCTAAGCTAACCCATCGATCGCTATCGTAAACCTATCCTGATGTGGTGAATTTAACGTTTCTACTACAAAAAAAACACATTACGTAATCCGCAACATACGTACTACTAGTACTAACAAACTACGTACACTTGTACGTATATTATAAACTTCTGAGCGACAGTCAAGAATTAACTTCAAGACTTAAAAACACAACCTACGAACCACGGCCCAGTGCGCACGAACCGAACCGCACTTCTCGATGCAATCGAGCTCAGACCAATTAACCCGTGGCCGACATTTCTGCAACCAAGCGCAACCTGACGGGCCGGCCTCTGCCCAACCACACGTAGCTAACATTCGTACCGTGTTAATGACGTTGGGCAGCATGCGAATCATCTTCCAGAGGCACTTCATGATGAGTTCCGTGAACTTGGAGGAGCACGTGTCGTTGCCGATGCACTCCTGCAGCAGCTTGAGCAGCGCGCTGTAACCACGGCAACGCGGCATCAGTGCGCGAAACGAGTGACCCTCCCCTCTGTCACAGGCGCCCCTCCCGCTTCCCTCTTTATTGACGCACGAGAAAAATTCCCCTCGCATCTAGATCTTAGATCAGTTGGCCACTATCGTGAAACACCTCTCTCGGATTAAAACGGTGTACTTATCAGTGCCCTTGTCAGTTGTGATGCTTAAATAATGGGAAAACCATCCGATCTCATGAAAAGGTGGTGGTTTCATACCATACGCAGCTTGGAAGTTGGTGTCGCGTACGAACACACATTACACAGACACGCTCGCAAGCACGGGCACGGACTACCACATAACCGTTGGAGACAATAAAAGGCAGCAGGACAACAGTTTCTACTGCTAACGTGACACCCCTCACAAATCGCAAGGAGGACTGCAGGGGCAGGACTGCAGGGGTGGTACCACAGGGACTAGAGACTATGGGGACTGCGATAGAGTGCGCGGCTGCCACCGCTACTCACCCCATGATGCATGTCGTGTCGGCGTACTCGAGTATCTTGACGACCATCACGTTGACGCTGCGTATCACCTGCGGTCCGTCCTCAAGGTCCATGAGCCGCTTGTCAAGCAGGATCGTGATCAGGTTGTGCACGAGGTCACGCAGGATCTCCTTCGTCACTCCCTTCGCGAGATTCTTCGTCTTGAAGAACTGAGGAGAACCTTGAGCAGCGTCCTTGAGTAAGCGTACCTTTAGTTTGCTCGCGGCCTCGGTCATCCTGGGGTAGCCGACGTGGATCATGAAGGGCACGAGCGTGTCGTTGGCTGCCTTGCGCACGTCGGCGTTCCTGTCCTCGAGGCAGGTGTAGAGGTAGGGAAGCGACTCACGCAGGTCCGCCGCCGGCACCTTCTTCGTCACCTCAAGCTTCGGCGCCAGCCACGTTAACAACTGCAAGCAAGCGCAAGATCATGTACGTCTGCGGGGTACAGTGGGAAAAATACACGGGGGCTCGAGGCGATTTAGCCCCCGAAATGTCAAAAAGAGCCACGGAAATGCCAAAAAGAGCCCTGGAAATGCCAAAAAGAGCCCCTGGAAATTTGCATAGAGTTCAATGCAAACCAAATTTTAGAGTGCTATTTTCATGCACGCGAGCTTGAAAAGTAGCCCCCGAAAAATAAATTTTAATTTTTTCCCTGGCGGGGTAGTAAGAGAGAGCAGTTACAATCAACCACAAGATCGTGTACGTCTGGGGGAAAGGAGGAGAGAGGTAACTACAACCAAACACACGCTCGTGTACGTCTCGAAAAGGGGGACAGAGGGTTCATAGTAACAAGTGAAATAAAACAGAAAGCGCAAAGGCGTGAAAATCCCATCCTCACATCTCATACGGCGTTACGACTCAGTACTCAGACAACAACAACAACAGTTGTGCGTGAATTTTCGACGTGTAATATGTGCTCTGTTCATCGCCGTGGAGCTGCCTACCTCAGACCGCAGGAATGGGTTTTCTGTCTTGATGAGGTCTGTGAGTCCCTCTCCCTCCAAGAGTGGCAGGATGCCTGTGTGATCCACCCACGCGTTCAGCGTTGCTACGGCGGTCTGCCGCACCTGGGGCTGCAATCGCACACACGTCATATCGTGAACTTACATTCGATATATGCTAGACACACGCCCACGCACTGCACACATACATAACGCTGATAACGCACTAGCCAGCACACACACGCACCTGCACACGAACACATACGCATGAAAGAGCGCACGCACACACAATCCATGCTAACCACAACATGCTATGCCATTAACAAATGGCACATAATGCATAGTACGTAGCACCCCACAGCCACGCACACACCTCTCCACACAAAGTCCTGCAACAGACTCCACAACCGCAGAACACACACATAATTCACGATGTGCACCATGAGCATGCGCCACGTACAACTACGTAGCACCGGCACGCACGCACACACACTGCCTCCGGCCTCACCATACCTTCGCATCGCCCATGCACGTGATGATGCTGGGGCCAACAGTACGGATATGCTGCTTGCAATGTGGTCCCAAAGCTCCACCCATCGCTTGCACTATGCCAAGCGTTGTCATTTGCTGTAAGAACACAATTAAACCATTAGGACATCACCACTAAGTTCATTGCTAACGTTATAGCTCAATGGCATTCAGTGACAAGCTTGCTGAACCCACATGAGGTAGTGTAGTGGATCTGGGTCTCGTAGATGTGGTCCAGGCTTCCGCTACACATGCATAGGAGTTTTACTTATATTGATTTTTGACTATTATAATCATATATGCTGAGAGCTAAAGTGCATTTCACCGTAATTGGTACATGCTACAATAAACGGATCATGTCCAAAAAATAATATCAACACTATACTATTCTGAGTACTGCTTATTAATGTCGTTGCATCATGCTGCTACGTCAAGAGCGGCCGTCTACATCGGCCACTATGTCAGAGAAATTCCAGTGCACACACACGCACGCATGCACACACACGCACGCATGCACACACACGCACGCATGCACACACACGCACGCACGCATGCACACACGCATGCATGCACACACGCACGCATGCACACACGCACACGCACGCACGCACGCACACACATGCACACACGCACAGAAACACACGCACACACCTCTCCTCTGCACACGTACACCACCATGCAGCATACATGCACCCACACACGCATGCGCGCACACACACACACACACACACACGCACACACACACACACACATACACGCATGCACGCACGCACGGATGCACGTACACATGTCTGCACACGCACACCACCATGCAGCATACACACACGCACGCACGCACGCACGCACACCCACCAGCATCTTGTTGGACTCGGTGAGCCGAGGTTTCAGTGCGCTGGGCAGCTCTGCCAGGTTTCCCGTTATGTACTTGGCTTCAGTAATGATGAGCTTCAGGGAACTCAGTGCCTCGCACCTCACCTTCCAGTTCTTGTCCGACATCTGTTCCAGCAGGACTGGCGTCAGCTGCGCACTGAAATTCACGAGAGAGAGCGAGAAGGTCAAGAAGGAGTTACTCTGAGGAAACGTTTAAACCGACAGCATAAAATTCTGAATTCGAGACCCTCAAGCATCCTGAAGACGACTCTTTCGAAAGACGTTCTTTACAAAACGCCACAGAATATTAGAAACAAACGAGACAATTTAGAAATAAAACGAAGTAAAAGCACACACTTTATCTGTTATCCCAAAATTTTTGGCAAAAACGTGTCCTTTACTTACGATAGCTGGCCATCTATCCTCTACCGAGTCCATCTTCCTATAGATTCTTTTTAATTCTCACACTCCAATCACCTCCACTAATTCACGCTCTCCTCGAAAACAACCCCACCGGCCAAAATGGCCCCATAAAAACCCTCCGCAGACCTGCTAAGAATTCTCCTCGTTGATCTCGAAAAAAAAAACCACTAGCCAAAGTGACCCTAAAAAAAATCCACGCAAATCTGCGTAGTACATGTAGTACTAGAATTCTTGTCGTCGAAAAAACCACAGCCGCACTTACCTCACGTCGCTTCTCGTCACCATGTCCTGGATGCCGATGCCTCCCTCGCCTCCGCCATCCTCGTCCTCCTCCTCCCGCTCGTCGCTCTCCGCCGCCGACCCCGCCCTCGCCGCGGCGACCCCGCGCGTCGGCTGCGGCGCGGGCGTGTCGCGGACCTTCTCGATCTCGGCGTCGATCTGCTGGAGGAGCGCGGCTTTCTCGTCCTCGAACAGCACGCGCAGCGGCGGCCCCACGTACATGTACATGACGCCGAGCAGCGTGATGCCGGCCTGCCGCACTGCCGGGTTGATCGCCGCGAGTGCCTTCTTCACGGAGTCCTTGATCGCCTTCGCGTTGACTCCCCTGTGACGCGAGAGCGAGAGAGAGAGAGAACAACGTTAGTCGGCAATAAAAATAATGATCCCTTGGGCCATCCTTAAAAAATTCTATGTTTGCTGTCCATGATTTTTTTAGTGGGTAGGTAGGTAGGTCTTTTTTCTTTTTTTTTGTGAGGCATAATAGTTATTTTAAGTCTGTCCTCATGTTTGCCACACATGCTTTGTGTTTCATTCTTAACTATGAAAAATGTATAAAAAAAAAATAAAAAAATATGGAACCAAAATGTCAAAGAAAACTTGGGTTGCGGCTATTTTCGTGGGTAATGCTATCCCCCGGGCGTGGAGGGAGGTGACCGCAACGTGGCAGCACTAGTGTTGGGATAGTGTTAGGATTAGGGTTAGGGTCAGGGTTAGGGTTAGGGTTAAGGTTAGGGTTAGGATTAGGGTTATGATTAGGGTTAGGGTTAGGGTTAGGGTTAGGGTTAAGGTTTTTGCATCATGATATCTGTCCCCACACCATAGATTAATTTTTGTGGATCACAATGCCTATATATAGCGCGGCGATATATATATATTTAGTGTGAGAGTTAGTGTTGGCGGTGTTGGAGTGAGGGTTACCGTTAGGGTTAACGTTTTGAACGTCATCGTCAACGTTATCACGTGACCTCCCTCCACGCCCGGGGGATAGCAACACCCTATTTTCGTGGGTGAGTCGGAGGACAGCAAACATATAATTTTTTAAGGATGGCCTTGCCATCCTACCGAGATGCCGCGGCAAATGGGACATCCCACCGAGCCATAAAGCACGAATGTCTTTGGGGTATAGGCCACGATTACGTCGGCCAGTTAACGCCTGTGTGCCGTGAATCGGCAATAAAAACGATCATCGGCGAGAGAGCAGACAGCAGGACATGCCCATCGACCGAACACTGGTTACCCTGCCGACCGAGAACCGTAAAGCAAAGTAAAGCGAAATAAAGAAACGAGAACGATCGCCAACGGCGACGGATTCACGCGCGTGGGCACGGAGGATCACTCACTGGAAGCCGAACTCCTTGATGGCCTGCGCGAGCCAGTTCAGCGACTCGGCCTGGTTCTTCGGGTTCTTCTGCGTGAACGCGTACCCAACGACATTCTCCGCGAGATACCCGAGCGACGTCGCCTCTGCCATCGCCGTCAGCGCCGTGCCGGCCGCCGCGCCGCTCTTTCCGTCGCCGACGCGGTCGACAGCGTCGTGAAGAGCTAGGTCGACCGAGCGGCGGCTGAAGCGGCCGGAGGCTGCGAGAAGCGCCAGCAGTTCCAGCTTCAGCTTCTCCACCTGGAAGTTGGAGTCGCGAAGGCCGGGCTTGCGCACGCACAGCACGCCGACGCACAC
This sequence comes from Priapulus caudatus, assembly GCF_000485595.1. Lineage (NCBI taxonomy): Eukaryota > Metazoa > Priapulida > Priapulimorpha > Priapulimorphida > Priapulidae > Priapulus > Priapulus caudatus. The sequence continues at coordinate 130,761 of NW_014577500.1, forward strand.
CTGGCATGCCGCGTCCCAGTTCTCCGTACGCTTCACCGTCTGCAAAAGCGCGAGAGGCGAGGTTTAATAATAAAAAATAAGAAATAAAAAAATAAGAATATAATAGAAAAATAAAAATAACTGCAACGGGATGACAGGCAAGGTTTAGAAAATAATAGTAGAGGTTTAGAATGCGTCGTGTGATTCCGTGACAGTCGACGGCCAGTCGCCGTCAGTTTTCTTCAACCGGACTCGACTGCGTCAGGTCTTATAGTATGTAGTAGGCGTGATTAAAATACAGTGAATACAAAACATTAATAGCATTCTTCAACGAGCTTATACGTTATGCGATATATATCGTTATATTTTATAATATAATATACGTGGGATTGAAATGCAGTTCATACAAGATGAGACATGAAACAGACGGAAGGTTGTTGTACCTCTGTGAAGGCCTCCATAGCAGCCAGTCGCTCTTTCCAGTTGGAGCTGGCGAGTCCAGGAAGAACCTGTGCTGGTAGGATCTCGGCTGCTTTCTCCTCAATCTCTTCCACCTGGAAACAGTGATACCTTCCTCAAGACACGGCCCTATCAAGGTCATTTCACAGGCGTGCTCACCCAGGTTCTGATAAACCAAATACTGGAAACAATTTCGACTGGAGGTTTGTCTAATGCAGTTCGAATCCACCACCGCAACCACGAATCAGTCCATTGCTTTAAACTTGTTTCAACCGTGTGTAATGGAAAACACAGAATCGCGGCAGAGGAAAGATTTACTTCCGAGATTCATTTAACGTTCAGCGGTTTACCGAGCAAAGACCGTCATCACTGAGTTTACTCCAGCTGTTTGATGTAGTGTTGTAACAGCTAGGCACTAAAGGAGAAACTCACCCCAATTAAATACACAGTTTCAATCCGAACGCAGTACACACCTAATCCCCCCTTGATCAAAATCGGACGGACAGAGTGTATTTGATTGCAAGCATCGCCCAGGGCGACTCGGCGAACTACTCTACAATGGTGATACTCACGCTCATTTCACGCTCTACTATATCTGGTTTCTCTGCCGGAGGAGGCTTGCCTCCGGCTTTCTTCGCTCGACTCGCCGGTGGCTTTTTCTTCGTAGGAGCCGGTCGCTGAAATTTCCGAGAAATAAACGTGAGTTCTCCCCAAAAAACAATACGTATCGACTCACCTAACTCGGGACTCTCACGCAAAATAGAAAGGCTGGTAATGAGGCCACCGGAATCATCCACATAGAAGGCTCACCTTTCCCGGAGCAGGCTTCTTCATTGCTGCAGCTGGCGGCGGCTCTTGAATAGTGACTTTCTTAGCCGGAGCTGACGTGGCTGATGATGAGGTTGCCCCTCCGCGGGGCTGTCCATTGGCATTCAACAAGACAGACTTCTCACAACACTCTTTTATCTGCAGGGGCAACAACGCAATTTACAGACACTCATCGTTCTACAATCTCAATGACAACTACGACCACTTGCGAACGACAGACGCGTGTAATACAGCGCTTCCAGTAATTACTAACAATTATTCTAACATAACCTAAACATAATTCCAGTAATTATAATTAATCACTATTACAGCAAGTATTATCAATAGAGTAAATATCGTTGTTTTTATATTATCATTATTATTATATAGTACAATAAGTATTACTAGTACACGATTCTACATCTAGTACATCTCGCTACTGTGCACGGTAGTGGTTGTAGTCGTGGCGACGTTCACGCACCTTGTCCTGCTTTAGTTTGTCCACCTCTGCGATGAACGGTCCCATGCCCTTCTCACCGACGACCTTCAGTGCTGTTCCCAGACATTCGGCTGATGCGTCACGCACGTTCGGATCGGGTTCGTTGATCGCCTGCCATGCAAACCCACGATGTGTTAACACACGCAACTATTACACGTTCACACGATGTATGATCGGGTTCGTTGATCGCCTGCCACGAAAACCCACGATGTGTTAACACACGCAACTATTACACGTTCACACGATGTATGATCGGGTTCGTTGATCGCCTGCCACGAAAACCCACGATGTGTTAACACACGCAACTATTACACGTTCACACGATGTATGATTGGGTTCGTTAATCGCATGCCACGCAAACCCACGATGTATTAACGCGCACAACTATTACACGTTCACACGATGTATGATTGGGTTCGTTAATCGCATGCCACGCAAACCCACGATGTATTAACGCGCACAACTATTACACGTTCACACGATGTATGATCGAGTTCGTTAATCGCATGCCACGCAAACCCACGATGTATTAACGCGCACAACTATTACACGTTCACCTGTTGTACGGTCAGGTGTAAGGTTTCTCAGACAAGACTTACATTCACAGGTAATGAACACTC
>NW_014577500.1:134215-135139 GCF_000485595.1 Priapulus caudatus
ATCAGGAGTAAGATAATATAAGAATCCTATATTATCTTACTCCTGATTATCGTGACCGTACGTCAAGCGGTTAAGATTTGTGCCCAACTGTTGACGGACGGACGGACGGACGGACGATCATGCGATTCTACAAGCTGCATCTGACTATGTCAGATGAGCTAAAAACACAAACAAAAAATCCCTTGTGTAAACTGAATCTGTAAACTCGGCGAGTACCTTGATCATTGGCGCGACCAGTGGCTTCAGTACTTTCTTGGGCAGCGTGGCGAGGGTGCATCGCACGAAGCAGCGTGACAGGAACAGCGCTGTCTCGACCTTCACGCTCGGACTCTTGCTCTCCATGCTCGCGATCACATCCTCGCTCACTGAATCCAACGTCGTCTGCAAAGGGGGTCAAAGGTCAGCAATCGTCGCATACTAGGAAGCTGCGAGTTAACGTGAGCGGGATTCAGAAGATCGAAGAGGTAAGACTGAAAGTAAGGCCCAACTCCGGCCGCACGAATGCTAAAAGGCCTTATAACGACGCTAGTTATGTAATAAACCTAGAAACCAAAACGAAACGACTAACAAAAACAAACGCGTGACGCAGTTTCATCGTTTGCACCAGAGGGCGCCGCCGTCGCCGCCGCTCACCGTCAGGTAGATGGCGTCGATCGCTTCCCGCAGTGCCGTCACCACCATCGGCTTCTTCTCCTTGAACTTCTCTAGCAGCGTCGGCACGCACTGCCCCGCGTACGGAGAGAACTTCTTACGGAGACCAGCGGCGAGCCCAGCCAGACACTTGGCAGCCGCCGCGACCACCATCACGTTGGTGTCCTTGGCGATGATCTGCAGAAACGATCGACACGAGCGTGATTAGAGCAGGGCTTCTTAAAGTGATTACGTCACCGTAAATAATTTAAAAAAAAACAATTTTCCACAAAA
>NW_014577500.1:135149-142737 GCF_000485595.1 Priapulus caudatus
GAGAGAGAGAGAGAGAGAGAGAGAGAGAGAGAGAGAGAGAGAGAGAGAGACGAGAGAGAGAGAGAGAGAGAAAGCGAGAGAGAGACGGACAGAGACAGAGAGAGAGTCTCGGAGGAAGGCGCGACCCCAGCAGACCCTCCCGCCCTCGGCCGTCCTCACACACGCACCTGCACGGGCTTGATGTTGGCGAGCTGTGGCTTGACGGCGCCACCTATCCAGCGATAGACCTCGACGGTGAGCTGCTTCGTCTGCTCCCGCACGTCCTTGTCTCGGTCCTCCAGCAGCGACGGAATCAGCTTCACGACTGGCTTCAACTGGAATGTCTTGCTGCCAAAGCCCCTGCAAGAACGTGAGAGAGAGAGAGTGGTCGGTCAGCAGAAGTGGGGAAATACGAGAGGAGCTTGTGAAAGGTGGCGATAAGAGAGAACGAAAAGAGAGCGGTCAGCAGAAGCAGAGAAATAGTTAGCAGAAGCAAGATGCAGGAGAGATTCGGGACGAGGTAGCGCGATGGAAAAAGTAAAGCAAAGAGAAAGGGGTTTGGAGACAGAGCAACGTGCAAAGAGAAGCATGAGTCGAGATGACTGAGCGTGAAGGAAAAAGTAAAGCAACGCGAAAGGGTCTTGTAGACATAGCGACATGTGAGTGTGGTTAGCAGAGGCAGGGATGCATGAGAGAGTGGTGACGAGTGAGCGTGAAGGAAAAAATGAAAAGCAACGGTAGACAGTTTGAAAACGTAGCGACGTGCGAAGAGAAGCATAAGGCCAAAACAAAATATAGGTGTGGTTACGGTTTCCCGACCGACCCTATTTATTCCCAGCGACCCTAAACATTTTATTTGAAATTTTTTTTAAAGTAAAAAAAATAAAAAAAGGGAAAAAAATGAATTGGACAGTTCCTGCTTCAAAAGGCACAACGCACATCCTTCGGACATGGTTCGTAAATAAAATATTTCAAGAAAATAAAATGTTTTCCCTACCTACCTACCCTATTTTTTTCGGCATGTAACGGTAACCACACATATATTTTGTTTTTGCCTAAGACATAAGAGAGTGCAGACGAGTGAGCAGTGGGAGAGGGTTTTAGAGACGTAGGGACGTGTGAGTGCGGTTAACAGAAGCACAAGAGAGGTCAGTGGACGGTGGAGACGAGAGACACGCAAGTAAAGCAGCAGAAGAGGGTTTTGTAGATGTAGCATGGTTTGCAGAGGTAGGGACGCATGACAGCTTAGCAGAGCTTGAGATGATCGAGTACGATATCTCAATATTTGTTTACCTCCTAAATTAAACATGGAATCCCCCTCACTGCAAACTGTTTGTTCGCTCCATCCTACTACTAATATCCACACTAATAAGGGCAAGAGTTGTTGCAAATTCTCAAAGGCACTGCCGACGATCCAATATCGGAAATGTACGTTTTTTATGCAACGCCTTCGCTTGTTCGACGTTTCTTGCTGCACAAAGGCACTACCGCGCCTGCCACAACACATGTTGGCAGCAATCAGGAAGGCAGACTAGAACGTGTTCGTGCCACCAGCTTCGGCAGATTGAGGTTTGAGCAGCAAAAATGAAGCCGACAGTTGATGGTGATGTCTACCCAAATCGCCCACACCTTCGTACCTTACAGCCATCTTGATTGTCTCTAAACAAGCGGTGACGATCTTTGGTTGCTTGTTGGCGAGGCCTTTTATTAGCTCTTCCTGCGCAAGATAAATACAGACGTGTGACACAGCGTAGGTGAGAGCCAATTACGTACACAAGCATACACACACAGAGCCTAGCATCACATCATAGCATTACGTGCCAAATAAGATGTGGGTGCTTGTGATTGTTAATTCACATCCTACATGATTAATATAATGCTTACGTGGCATCATGAATATAGTGATAATGTAATATAGTCGAATTTAGTTCTTTCAATTTGTGAAGAGGAAGCCATGCAGGGAGCTGTTATTTTATATCATAAACATATTTCATGGTGGAAGTATATATCAACAACTAAGAACTCATTGTATTCACAGCAGTACAGTGAACCATGGACAAGTTGCTTCACCCTCCATCAAACGCCAGCTCTCACATTCACGACATTAACTACTTTTTCCCCCGAAAAATCTTAATGTCTCTCTTTTCACACTTTATATATAACGTATATATATATATGCAGGTGAGGCGTACCATGACCAGCTCGTGTTTTTCGAGCTCTATGTAGATCATGATGACCTCCTGTCCCTTCTCCTTCGTCCGCGCTCGTGCGTTCAGACATTTGGCGACGATTCCGGAGATAACTTCCCCAACCGTTCTGAAAGTTCAAAAGTAATATGAGCGCTTCGCTCATGAAATCGGGGATTCTGACTGTAACCGCTCTGGGAATTACCAGTAAATCGGCTTGCTAAAACCGGTAAACCAGTACGCTGTACCAGATCCCTCACGTGGCTGTATCAGATTTCCCAAATGCAGTTTTTTCCCAGAAAAAAAAGAAAGATTTTTCGTTAACCTTTCGAGCATAACCTTTAAAATAACACAGGTTTACACACTCATTAGAGAATTATTCTCATTCGTGGGCTGTAGCTGTGTGCAACAGATCCATGGTACACACACAATTCAGACAAGCGCTAATTGTCGTGGGCTTAACCCACTGTGGACAAAGACGCCAGGAAATGCTAATGTACCCGATTTCCCTAAAGATATACTAGTACGCCCAGCCTATCATGACGATTACGGATTCAGAGGTGTGGCACGCAAGAGAAGCACTAGCAGCAGAGATGCCAACACATATTTGAAGCAATCTGTAGTTTCTGGCCATCAAATTAGTAGTTCGAGGGTCACGTAGTGACCCGAGTTTGCTAGGAGGGTCCGGCATGCCACCCCCCCTCCAAAAAAAAATTTTGATTCTGAGATGCAATTTCCTGCATTCTGAGAGTCAATAATGACAATAAATTGAAAAAAAAAAAATTTTTCTATCACAGTGAAATTCGTAGTTTGATACAAACTGGTCGTAGTGTAGATACAATAATGTAACCCGAACCCAAGCGGTAAGCCCCTATCCGCTTGGGTTTGGGTTACATTATTGTATCTAGTCGTAGTGGTGCAAAAGGAATAGAAATTCGTATAAAATACGGATAAATCGTAGTGGTTGGCATCTCTGTAGCAGTGTTTGTTATTAGCAAACACTGGCAGCTACATTAGTTAGGTAGCAGTGCACAGGCATACTGTAGCACAATCTCAACACAACAAATGGTAAACACGATCCATAATCATATCTCACTCACATCCGCAGCCATCGTACCCTGCACCCTGCACGTGTACGCTCCCTACGGCAATGCCACAGGTGCACTTCATTTATTATATCAAGAGCGTATACAAAAGGAGAGCGTACAACGGTGAAATGCCAAAACTATGTTGCAGTATTAGTCGAATTAATAAACTTTCCCCGTTTTATTTTGACGATTCTTTGTAGTATTATTGATCAGCTGTCCTACCTTGTTAATATAAAACAAACCACACATGTGCCTACGATGCCCCTACGCTGAGATAATGAGCGGTGAAAATATGGTATTTTCGCCGAAAACCGACTTGAGATACCTGCTGACTGCGACTGTCTCTCGCTTTGAGATAACTTCGGGAAACCTTGCGTGTTTCTATCAATGATTGACAAATGGAATGAATGACGTCTGTTATTGATTGCCATAGTGATGACCCCCACCTGTGCCCACCTCACGCTGGATGTAGTAAACTCTGTAGTACTGACGTAATGAGTCAGCGCTACCATGGCGCTACCATGGCGCTACACAGCGGCGACCGGAACCGATACACTGGCCACAAAGCGAGAGAGGGTCGCAGCAAACAGGGATCTCGAGTCGGTTTTCGGCAAAAATACCAGATTTTCACCGCTCATTATCTCAGCGTAGGGGCATCGTAGGGACAAGCGGTTTGTTTTATAATAGCAAAGTAGGACAGCTGATCAATAATACCGCAAAGAATCGTCAAAATAAAACGGGCAAAGTTTCTTAATTCGACTAATACTGCAACATGGTTTCAGCATTTCACCGTTGTATGCTCTCCTTCTTAATACGCTCTTGATTATATATATACAGGTCCATCCTTAAAAAATTCCATGTTTGCTGTCCCCCACCCATTATTTTTTTAGTGGGTAGGTAGGTAGGTCATTTTTTTGTGAGGCATAATAGTTATTTTAAGTCTGTCCTCATGTTTGCCACACATGCTTTGTGTTTCAGTCTTAACTATGAAAAATTTAAAAAATTAAAAAATAAAATAAAAATATGGAACACAAAATGTCAAAAAAACTTTTGGGTCGCGGCCATTTTCGTGGGTCGGTCAGAGGACAGCAAACATTATTTTTTAAGAATGGCCCAGGGTGCGAAATTAACGGGAGTCCAGAGTCAAATACTCCCTGATTACTGTCGGACTCCCTGATTTGACATATGCAGGAGTCCGTGTGACTACCTGAAAATTCTGTGATACTGACTAGTTCGTTCCGGAGCAATGCCTCGCGGAATTACCCTATTTTTTCAGCTACTGTCCCAAGAAAATTTGGCAGATGTGCAACTGCATGAATCTTAAAAATAAGCACATGCGTTATTGTTAATATCTTTAACAACGTTAATACCTCCCTCTTTTTGAGGGTAGGGAGTCCGTTGGCTGCCCGTGTTCAAAAGTTAATTTCTACCCCTGTATATATACACACACACACACATATATATTTTTTATTACCATTATATTTATTATCTAATATATATATATTAAATTAGCGTAATCACGTCGCGCTAGTGCAAACGGTAACAGTGGCGGCGTGCGCGGCACTTACTTTGCGGACAGCGTGTGGTGAGCGTTCTCCAGGAACGACAGTACGGCGTCGAGGCCCTTCTCCTGTGCAACTATGTTGTTGTCGACGACAAACTTCTTGAGCAGGCCGAGGTAGCGGCCGAACTCGGGCGCCTTGTCGTCCCGCGCCCGCGCGAACATCTGCATCGCCTCCTCATAGCCGGCGACCCTAGCCTTCCACACCTAAAGGTAGAGAAACAGACAGACGCCTTGAGTGCAGTACATGGCGCAAACACTGGCGGGGAAGAGCGGCGATTCATGCTGCGAGTGTGAAGAGCTCTGCGATTTTATCACTTTTGGTCAGGCTTGTTAACACGTTTCAATTTCTATTTCAGATTATATTTATAACAATTTGTAGCAATACCAAATAAAAAGAACATACATATGATATATACGAAAATCTAAAGGACATATCTAGAGAACGTATATGAAAATCGGAAAGACATATATACAAAAATCGAATTGACCTATACAAAAACCTAAGAACGTAAACATCACCGAGGTGATTTTAGCAAGAGCCCTATTAGTATTAACATGGCTCTACGCCACCTTGCAAATCCGAGATATACTCCAGCTATAATAACACTAAAATTCACATTTTAGATGCTGCAGATTTAAGTAAGAATTGTGTAAATAATTGTAATTCCATCATAGTTGACCGGACCCCCCAAATCTGGACCGATGACAGAGCTTAAATTCAACATGGCCTATTAGGCTATTACAGCCTACCTGCATGTAAAGTAATGCACACGTACACATATTCTGCATAAAATAATTGATCACCACCCTATTGATCTACCCTTGTTAAATTTTTAGCATACATGTATTATATCTGAATGCTTTCAGTTTGCACAGTGCACACAATGAAAGATGTACCACTGAGATATAGCCAATTTCATAATTGACCTGACACATCTTTCGTTTTCTATGAAACCCTCGATTTCCATGGTAACGACCAGTCCAGCATGTAAACATGTATAGATGCTGAGATTTCTGACCGAAAACATTAATACGAAGCCATGGCAATGAATTACACTGTCTGTTTTAACACACGCTAGCAACGGAGGCTGTTTGAATACCAAAACTCAGTCAGATACATGTGAGAAAAAATTCAAGTACAGCCAAAAATCTGGCTGCGTCGAATGAACGAACGAATACAGCGGGTTGTGCTGCTGCTGCGCGCTCCGCTCAGTCATCGTCGCTGAGCGTACATCATTAGCATCATACACCGCGTATGGGCACATGCATCGAATGCAGCGCAGCCAAATTTATACGCGGCTTCGTGCGACGATAACATGTGCGGCACTCAGCAGCAGCCTCCATAGCTTTAATAGCCTACGGCTGACATTTTGCAATCATAATGGACTAACGAACGAGCATTTTTATCACCCACGCATTAGCCAGGACATATTGGGACAGGCTACGGCCAGATTTTACAACAAAAGGCGCGAGTCAAACGTGATATTTTTTATAGGATGCAATTCTGTTGCGCAGAGAATAGATTAGCGCTGACGTTTTTTCATCCTACCTTGTGCAAGACCTTTTCCTCTGTTGGCAATTTTATCCATTCGTCATCCCCCATCCTGGACAAGGAAGGATTGTCACTTTCCCTTGTTCACAAACTCGCTTTCTTATTTAGGCTCCTGCAAATTACGAAAGACGACGTGATCACAAAAACAGTAGGAAATTGTAAAAAACACAGAACACTGGCCAATTATGTCGCCACAGACAATCACAGAGTTCAATAATTCACGATCTTGCTCCTGGCATTTCCGATGGAATACAGTAAAACACACATATATAGCAGTAATCCAAATTGGAACCGAACACATGTCGCACTGTTATCCGAGATGAACGCAAGATCACATCAAACAACAGAATACGGCAGCTGGAATCCAGCAACATCCAAACTCATGACACCACTATCCGTGATGAAATGCAAGAAAATAACACCGTCATCTGCTAACTAGATACCGGCCTACGCAATACGGCACACGCGACGTCAGAAATAAAACCAGAAACATATATATGGCAGAGAGATGAAAAAAACCACCCAAAATCCACCCGGACATAATATGACGCAGGGCTCGACAGCCAGATTTCCGCACGCGACAGATGCGCTGTAACCCATTTATTACATTACATGTACCCATGTACCCATTACATGCGTGCGGTGGTGCGTCAGCGTATACATGTGTGTCCCCCGCGACAACACAGCGAGAGCCCATAGCGCACGCACGCGCTCCCCGTATGGCAGCAGCCACAGGCACTTCACTTCAAAAACTGAAAATAATATGAACGCACATTCACAATTTCAAATACTTCCGTAGGCTCTACCTCTCAATTACAGTTCCACTGTTGTGTAACTGTATATCAACTTTCCTTATATTTATTATATTATTTATATATACATGTATATATAATTTATATATTATTATCATTATCATGGCGACACAGCACACTCGCGAGTGCGGGAGCGTTCGCTTCGGCGTTAGTTTTTATGAAGGAAAGTTGATATACAGTGACACAACAGTGGAACTGTAATTGAGAGGTAGGGCCTACTGTAGTATTTGTGAATGTGCGTTCATATTAATTTCAGTTTAACTTTTTACTGACTCTGTCCCAAGTGCCTGTGGCAGCAGCGGTGTGCGCCACACACGCGGTGTTGCCTCCCTCACCACACACACACACGCATACGCACGCACGCACGCACGCACGCACACACACACACACACACGCACGCACGCACG